>NC_072896.1:104302348-104605378 GCF_027943255.1 Anastrepha obliqua | reverse complement strand
TTGTTGACGAAGCCACCGAGGTGGAAATGGGCCTCATCACTCAAGATGATTTTTCGATGGAATTCTGGATAATTTTCATGCATTTCAATGACACAATCAGCAAAGACACGGCGTTGTTGATGATCGGCCTTCTTGAGTTCTTGTGTTAACTGGACTTTGTAAGCCTTACGACCCAAATATTTATGCAAAATACGGTGCAATGACGTTTATGGATTGCCTCATTCCAAAGAACGACGAGAAATGGACAAACCTGGGTTTTCTTCAACACTTTCGGCTACAACAGCAATATTTTCGGCTGTTCTCGAGCGACGTCGATGGGGTTTATTCTTCACATCACTAACTTGTCCCAACAGCTCGATTATTTTCACCAATTTCTGTGTTGCGGTCCGACAAGGTGCTTCACGAAGACCCAAATATGTTCGATTTTTACGAACCATCTCTGCCAAGTGTTCACCATTTTTATAGTGCATTTTAATCATTTCAACTCATTGTTGAAGCGTGTATCGTTCCTGTTTTATTAATAGCGTAGTTTCTACTTGTCAAATGTCAAAAAATGGCAGCTTCAAAAGTAACATCTACCGAAATAGCGGGCTATTCAAAATAACACCTGTTATTGGAAAACCCTTTACTTTCATTCCGGTCCAACTTGCTTGTACCAAAGGCAACAACAAATACATGTAGGGTTTTAGTCTCAAAAGACCTGAACTTCATGCAAAAGAGAATTGCTTGATTATCAGCAAAGGTTTAATTTCCAAGGCTGAATCCGACCCAACATTCATTAAACGCATCATTACTGGAGACGAGACGGTGATTTATGAGTACGACATGCAATCCAGCAATCCAGAGATCAAGCGAAGGAATGAGAGCTCGGAATGAACAAAGACCAAAACAACCACGTAAATTTCAGTCAAAAAAGAAACCGTTGCTCACGGTTTGTATGGATTACAACTGTATTGTACACCATACATTTTTGCCAGAAAGTCAGACAGTTAAAGAGACTATTGCTTGGACGTTATGAGACGTCTGCGGGAAGCAATTCGCCAAAAAAGTAAAAAACATTGTGGAAAAATAACTCATTAATTTTGCACCATGATGACGCGCCGTCGCACAGTCCCATCATTATTCCTGAATTTTTTACCAATTTCATACCATCGAATTCACCTGATTTTGCTTTTTAATCGAGTTGCTTACTGAGAAGAGAGTATTGCAGTAGGTTGGCTTTCAGCTCGAAAGACTTTCCACAAAGCACAATTTAGCACAAAAAATGTGAAAAAGTCGTTTGAAATGCGCGAGGAAATACAAGGTGGCGCAAAATACAGCAGCAATATTCTCTGCAGAACGGCTACTCCGGGGTCTGCCACGCCTGGCAGCATCTCGTGTTGAGCCAGTCTCTTCGAGGTGAGCGACGAAATTCACGTTGTGCCAAAGTCACCGACCGATTATTGGTCAAATAAATAGTCAGCAATATTCCGCGTTCTGGAGCAGTGTAGCGTAGCATTGTTTATTAACGTGTATTTCGCATGTGTTTACTACACAAATGTCAAAACAGAACTGACATTAGGGGCCAATCGTAAGATTTGTTGCATGTTCTGATAGGAGGATTACTTTAGCGCCGCCTGTTATAAGAATTAAACGGCTTTTGATTTCTGAAAGGTGATATTCCTCGCTGAATTTAAATGTGAATTGTTAGGATTTGATGGAACGGCTTACGTGAGATGTGAAATTTTTTATATAATATAATATATACAAAATGGCGCAAAATTAACGTCACGATCGAAAGATTTATAATTCTTGCAAATGGCGTCGTTTGTCACTCATATTTGACACTTGTGAACTGGGCAGCTGCAATGCTTAAATAAAAAAGTAGACAAGCAATGGAACTCGTAAAGGTCAAAATAAAGATTTTCATCAGTCAAAATCATTTTTTGTTTAGTAAAAAGTTATTCAAAAACAAAATTGTCTGATTAATTTTTCGATACCTTGTGTATACATTTTCTTTTTAACGTAATGACTGGGAATTAAAGGGTGCAACTCATTTTATTCAAAACCGTTTAGTTTGATTGGAATTTTCTTACATGATTTTTGTAGCGCGAAATTCAAGCTTTAATTTAATTATAGGAAGCCTCTAGCATATCTGGCTTTTGACAAAAGTGGGTGTAAATATATCTGAAAACTCGTCCTAACGTATGGCGCAGAAGCGTGGACGATGACAACATCCGATGAAGCGACGCTTGGAGCGGTTGCGAGAAAGATTCTGCGGAAAATTTTTGGACCTTTGCACGTTGACAACGGCGAATATGGCAGACGATGGAACGATGAGATGCATGAGCTTTACGACGACATACACATCGCGCAGTGAATAAACATCCAGAGGCTACGTTGGATGGGTCAAGTCTGTATGGATAAAAACGATACGGCTCTGAAAGTATTCGATGCGGTACCAGCTGGTGGTAGTAGAGAAGGAGGAAGACCTCCTCTGCGTTGGAAAGATCAGGTGGAGAAGGACTTGGCTTCACTTGGTGTGTCCGCTTTGGCGGGCTTTGTTAAATTCGGCCAAAATCGTGTAAGCGGTTTTCGCACCAATTAATAAGAAGAAGAATTTGTATGGGTTTTGCTCCGCAGTTTTTCTCAAAATCATGAGTGGTAGGCACTTCTGGACCCAGAATTGTGTTCAACCGCAAGACAACATAGAAAATCAGTCTCATATATGAAAAAGAAACAACAAAGCAATAGAGTGAAGTTCGCAGACCTGTGTTATTGTCAGATGACAAAGCCTCAAACGTTCAGCTTAATGAGTAGTAAAACTCTTGATTTAGGCGCCCGTATTTAACTGTTTGTATAATCCGACATCGAACACTTCTATCATAAAATCACTAATTTTCCCTACATTTTCGACCCATATTTTAAAAGATTTTATGCATCAAAACTTCCGCTGTTCATGGATTTTGCTTTAACTTTTTCAAATAGCTCGTCGAAACTTTTTATATTTCTCCTTGTCTCGCATTAAAATCAAACCAAAGTAACAATTTTACATAATTTTTAATTTAAAAACATTTTCAAATTTTCCGACTGAATGATGAAAGCTACGCGATTAGAGGAAACGGAAAAATGAAGAGGGGATGGGAAGTGATAGACAAAATCACTTTCTCATTACAAGCAGGCAATTAATTTGATAATAATCAAATAATTACTTTTCAACAATTAAAATAACGTAAAAAGTATGAGTAACTAATGAACGAATAGTTAAAAAGGAAGGCAAGACATAGGGCAAGGCACAGCAAAGGCGGTGCATAGTGCGCTTTTAATGGTAATAGTTGGCGTAAAGTGAATGACATACGAATTTTATGGCTGAGAAATAAACCATGTTTGGTAACATTAACACTTAGAAGTGCTATGGAAAATAGACATACATATTTGTATATATGTATAGCTCCATGTACATAAGTGTGCATGTGTGGATAAAAAGTAATTTGGTATTTGTGCGAGGGTTGCCTTTTTTATTTTGCGCCTTTGCAACACTACGAGCTGTGATTCAATATTTTCGAAAAGAGTTGTGTATTTTTTAGCGCAAACTTACATATAAAGTTTACACTTGCGAGCTTTATTTGTTCTTTTGTCATTGAGGTGAAAAACTCCACTCGCTCAAAAGATGGATAAAAATTTACGTCCGATGATTCATTACGATTTTCCATATAGATTACGGAAACACTTCTGCATTGATCAACTTACTTCCTGCCCCTTTTGATGATGTGGCACCACCACACTTAGCCACTTTGAAACGCTGGTATCACGAGATCCAACGTGGCTATCGGTCCTTGCAGGAAAGGTTTAGGGAAAGCCGTCCAAAAATTGTTGTTGTGCCAGAAGCTATCGGTGCTGGCCGTCAAACGGTAATGCAAGATTATCATCTAACATATTGCGAGATAGGGACAACCTTGGTGACTCGTAGGTCTAGCATCCATTCAATATTGCATGAACATTTGATTTGAAGAAGATTTGTATATATATATATCCTCCTATTTGTGGTGCGCGTCTTGATGTTGTTCCAAAAATTGAGGGGCCTACAGTTTCAAGCCAACTCCGAACGGCAAATTTTTTTATGACGAGCTTTTTCATGGCAGAAATACTCTCGGACTTTTGCCATTGCCTGCCGAGGGGCGACCGCTATGAGAAAAACGTTTTTCTTAATTTTGGTGTTTCACCGAGATTCGAACCAACGTTTTCTCGAATTCGGCTACGGCGGCCGCCCTCAAGTCAAGATTTGCTCTGGTTAAATACCGCAAAATTGGACAATTGCCCAAAAAACTACTTGTGGCGATAGATGTAAAGAAATGTGGAAGAAATTCAGCCGCGGTAACTCAAACCATATCCACAACTTCGTAACAATGACGAATCTTGGATCTATGCATATGAGCCGGAAACAAAAAAGTGTGGATGTTCCAGGACCAGTTTAATGCAACAAAAGTTATTCAGATTTTTTTTACAGATGGATTCAAAAGGACGGAAGGAGTAGAAGGGTCTGTCTTCTACCGGCAGTTTGATCACCAAAAATATTTCAGGCTTGTTAATCTCTGTAGCATATTTCAAGCTGATATCTATGCTGTAACTAAAGCAGCTGAATTAGCGTTGGAGTTTACTCCCCTCGGCACTCGCACAAACATCTTCATCGACAGTCAAGCTGCTATTAAAGCAATAATGGCTGTAATGACTAGCTCGGAATGCGTGCAACAGTGCAGATCCAAAATGGGCGTGCTTTACGAGAACAGAGAGGTCACAATTTACTGGAACCAGGAATAGAGGGAAATGATAGAGTTGCTTGCTAATGCACCTGTTGCCTAGGATGAGTACGTCGAACAAATATGCCTCACTCTCAATTTTAAAGACAGAAATAGACGAGGAACTAACTCTGGAAAAGCATAGTCTATATGCTAAAATAATGTTACGAATTTGCAACACGAAAACAACCAACTTTATTCTATTACTCCCAAGGAAGGAATGTAAAATATTGAATGGCGTACTGACGGAACATGGTCTCACTCCATAATATGCAGCTAAAATCGGATTGGCTCACAAATGTGCGTGTAACTTATGCAAAGAAGAGAGGAATACGTTAGAATACCTTCTTGGTCACTGCTCTGTCCAAAGCAGAATTCTTTACAACTGCCTGGGATCGGTATACTTTTCATCTCTGGAGGATATTGCTGACAAAAGCTTAAACTTTTTATTAAATCTCGCCAAGGCAGGTATCTCGAACTATCTGCGACTCCATTAACACTGGTAGCACTACGGAACACTATTCATCTTTGTGATCTGTGTGATATTTATTCAGATCAGCTAGGTACACCTAACCTAACCTATTCGCGGAAGCAGTACTTTAAGGTTGAGTGGTACACAACCATTTGTTTACCAGAAGTTTTCGGAGAATTAAGGAAATCCAACCACCGAAAACAAATCACTCTTCAGCAAGCCATCGTGAGCTCCTACGTATTGCCTCACATAAGAGAGTTTTTTAGCACTCAAAAGATCGAATTAGTGGGTCATCTGCTCCGATTAGACTCCTAATGATTTCTTTTTGTTCGCAAACATCAAAATTAAAATGCGAGGTCAACATTTTTCGACGCCAAAAAAGGTATTGATTGTGTGTGCCATTTTCGCTGGAAGTTTTCCTTGTACGTAAAAACAATTTCGTATTTGCTACGATTTTCTCACTTTTCGTCAGAAAAACTAATCACTTGTCTAATACGCGGTTCTCATTTTAGGCACCGAAATAGGATCACGTCTCCCATGCGTTGTTTTAAGGGTTAAGCAACTATTTTTGGAAGTATCCACTTCTGAGTCGCAAAAGAGCTTTGAAAATTGGTTAAAGTGACTAAAGAAGTGTATTGATTTTTTTATTATTGATTGGCTGTTTGTGCACTGCGACCTGAATAGATTTGCTGTGCAGCCATGTAGCCTACTAAAACAGTTTAAGGCTGTTAATAAATCTTAAAACTGCTGTAGGCTTAATTTCTACCTGGAGGTTTGGATCTATAGCCCCATTTCCCAGATAATTTAGTCTACGTCGTGCCACTGCAGGGCAGTCGCATGGAACGTATTCTGCTGTTTCTTGAGCCTCTTTGCAGAGTCTATAGCAATCGTTTTCTATTACACCTATCTCCTTCATGTGATAATTAAGTTAATAAGTTCATTTACTAGATGAATATTTTAAAAAACATTTTGAAAACCATTTTAATTCTTACTCATTACTGAGCGCAAAATATAAAAGGCAATCCTCGTATGTGCACACGCTTTATAAACTGAAAGAATCATTAATAGATTGTGTTGAGTCTATAAAATTCATACTCGTATATGCATATATACATATATATATATATATGTACATGTATGTATGTATGTAGGTCTGAAAATTTCCTGTGGCAAGTACGTCCGTAAGCCGGTGTACATTTGAATTTGGTTAGTTTCTCTGCTGTTTTGAAAACTCATTAAAAAATTCTACGATAACAACAGAAAAACTAATAAATGCCCAAGCGGAAAATAAAAGATTTTATGCCCGTCAAGCGCCACACCACCATTCATCCATCCATTCAACACACGTTCCTTCGTCAGCGTCCTTCTTGCATCTTCTTATCCTCCTATCCTCGTCGTGCTCGCCATCGCTGTCAGCATATTAAAAGAAAATTAATTTCAACTCATTTCTAACCATACACACACAGGTTTAGCTCTCGCTTTTTTTCACCTTCACTATTTAATATATAAAAATTCTTTTTTTAATTAAAATAAAAAGGCCAAAACGCAAGGAAAAACAATAAAAATTAATGCCATCAGGTGTTGGATGAGAATTGGTGCGGTTGAATTTGAGGCTGAGACTACGACTGAGGCTGTGTAGAATGTCTGTTTGTGTGCCATAAAAGTGTGACAGGACATAAAGCAAATGTCTAAACTACACGAAAATGTACACATACACACATATTTATATGTTTAAAAGGCAGCAATTTCAAAAAAATATATCCGTATGTGTTTTAGGTAAGTGTTGTACCATTTTAACAACAACAAAAATCACATGCAATAAAATTCCCGAATAGTATATCAAATGCTCCTAAATCAAAAAGGATATGTTTTAAGAGATGTGACATATCGTTGGGCACACATCATCACTGGTGCCATCAGCAGTCGACAGCAGCGGTCAGCAGTGACCTGTTTCCCTACGCACAGTGCTTCAATGGGGATAAAAATTGCATAGATGCAAGGTGGTGCAAAATTGATTATACAATTTTGTTCTTGAATAACTTTTTTACTAAATAAAAAAAAATGATTTTGAGTGATGGAAATCTATAGAGGCTCCATTGCTTGTATGCCTGTCTGTTTGTATACTGCAGCTGTGTGGCTCACATGTGTCAAATATGACTAACGTACGACATCAAATGCAAAATCTATTAAACTTCTGGTAAATAAATAAATAATTGGCACTCAACAGAGATGAGGTGTTTGGTCGAGCTCTTCTTCCTATTTGTGTTGTGCGTCTTGATGTAGCTCCACAAATGGATGGCGGGACATACAGTTTTAACCCGACTCCGTACGACAAATGGTGTTTTATGTTTTGCTTTCTCTTGGCAGAAATACTCTCGGAGGTTTGCTATTGCCTGCCGAGGGGCGGCTGCTATTAGAAAAAACTTTTTCTTAATTTCTAACCTATGCACTCCTGAATGGTAGCCACGCACCAACCCATTCGACTTTGGCGGCTGCCCGATAGGGTGATTAATTTTGCCTCACCTTTTATAAGTTATTTTCGGCTTACGATCCGAATATCTGCCGCGTTTAAATTCACTGGGTATTCGAAAAAATCGTTGCGTATCATCTTTGCCAAAGCGAATCAGTAATCCAGAGTTAGTAGTGCCCGGGGTAGATTGGTGAATCATATTTCTTTCCAGCACCTTTTGGTCAGATTTCACTGGATATCTCCCTAAGCAACTCTCAATAATGGAGGATAACACAGTTTAGGCAGAGTTCAGCAAAAGTAGTTCGTTGGTTTCACTTGCTTGCTGGCGCAGTTCCCATATGTGCTACTGGGGCTAGAAACCCTTAAAATGTTTGCTATAGGGACATATCTTGGCCAAATTGCTCAGGGACTTCCAGTTCTGCTTCGAGGAAATACGTTCCGATTCTAAAAATTTAATAGCAGCTTCACTGTGATTGTAACTAAAAAAAATGCTTTGCTGAACCAAAGGACGCCCTACTTTATTGCTGTCAACTCAGCTCGAAATGCGGTGCAGTGGTGAGGCAGATATAGACTCGGATTTATTTTTTGTTTTTAATTTTACTTTATTTATTACTTTCTTATGTATTTTTGTGCCAATATCTCCCCCAAACTATGGTTTAACTTGGATTAATCAGTAAAGCTGGTTGTCAACCTGGAGTACAGATATCCAGAGATTGGGCCCAAGATATTTTTTAACTCGCTGCTCTCAGTTGTTGTGAAAGTTGAAAAGAAATATGGTAAAATTTTAAGTAGAGCAAATTGAGCTAATATACTTCCTAAATCTAAGGTTTTTCGAGGCTGAGTTTATCACTGATGCCCACTGTAAAAAGATTTAGCAGAAGCTGAAGAAGCTTTACGAAAGTCAAGCTTTACGAAACGCCCTTGATATGTAAATAAACAATCCTTTGCACGTTTCCTATTTTAGACTTAAATGAAATCCTATCCAGCGCTGGTCGCAATACGATGACTCCATAAAAAATTGTGGGTCATACAAATCGATAAAATCTATCAAAGTTGTAGATACCACAAAATTCCTCCTATTTATTGTGTCAAATCATCAAACCTGGACACATTTAATTCCAACTTTCCCATATCTGTAGCGCTCTTTATAAATATTTTTTAATCCACTTCTTGTATGCGACCGAAACACTGTGCGCCTCGTTGACCGTTCCAGACACTCTCCTCGGCTGTCGTCATCAAGGCGACACGCTGTAGTAAAATAAATTACTTGACGGAAAATATTGATAAGGCGATACACATACACACGCATGAGTATCCATGAGCTCTGCACACATCCTTACTTTCAATACGAACTCGGCAATTGAGCAGGCACACGTATGCACGGGCACATGTGCTACACGTAAACGCTCAGGTGCAACGCTTATAAAAATGAGAGTAGATACTAACGCACAGAATTTTATACACACACACACACATATATAGAAAAGGAAAAGCAGATAATTTGCTGTAGCAATATTATAACCTACATCTATATATAAAATTCTGATATTATTGAATTTAGCTAGTTCTTAGCTATGTATACTTGTACCAGATATGTGGCGGTGGAGTCTAGATTTTCCAAAAACTCGTGTTTATGGTCCTTTGGTTCATATTCAGCGTATGTATTAATTACATGAAAAAAACCTTATTGTCCGATTTGATTCAAATCCAGAACATAAATTAGTTGCGTGAGAGGAACTATTACTACAGCAAACGAAAACTCAAGGTAGTTGGATTTTTTACATAATATTTTGAAAACCGTATACCTTAAAGGAAACAAAATGTGGAAATCTATTTTGAAAAGCTGTATTTACTATTAGATTTGTCAGAGCACAGAATTTTTATTTCTAAGTTCTCTATAGGTTTCCAAGAAACAATAATACTTTGCCGATATGACTCCCTCTTCGTGAGAATATAAACAATATCGGAGTGTAAAAATAGTCAGGGCATTCCTAAATTTGTTTTCAGTTTGGAGACTTGACTCTAGGAGAAATACAAACTACTTACTTATATCGGAATTTACATATGTATCTCGGCGTACTAATATAGGGTGGGCTACGTAAAATTTTCTTTTTGAATCGGCTATAAAAAAAACTAATCAATATCTTTCCAAACTTTTTTTTATTTTGAAGATTAAACATTGTCATTTATGAATGAGAAATAATAACGTTCAAATTACTGCCACAACTGGCTTTACAGTAGGCCATTCGATCAACCCAATTTTTAAGCACATTTTCGATTGTTTGGGCTCCTATTTCATGAATGACAACTTCGATTTCGTGTTTTAAAGCATCAATCGTCTCTGGATGGTTCGCATAGCATTTGTCCTTAACGGCTCCCCACAAAAAATAGTCCAACGGGCTTAAATCACAGCTCCGAGGCGGCCAATTGATATCGGAATTTCGGCTGATTATTCGGTTTTCAAAAACGGTAGCCAAAAGTTCGAGTGTAACTTTGGCAGTGTGACAAGTTGCACCGTCCTGTTGAAACCAAATGTCGTCCATGTCATCCTCTTCAATTTTTGGAAACAACTCGTTGAGCATGTCACGGTAACGCTCGCCATTTACTGTAACCGCGGAAGAAGAAGAAGACTCACCACTTTGGAAATAGGTTTTCAATATTTCCCAATTTTGTTCAAGCGTATAGCGTCCCATTTCGTAAATGTCAAACCTTTAAGTAAATTATGAACACATTTGACATGTTATTTGTGTTACCATTCTCAAAAAAATAGGTGGTTCAAAAAGCAAACGCTATATGGCCCACCCTGTACGTAACGATAACAGCATACAGGACTGACAGGATAATGGCGGCGAATTGTGTATGCTACACTAACATAAATCTCATGAAATGAGGGTCTCTTTCACGCAAGTGCAAACTCGCTATTTATAAATCGCTAATTCGGCCCGTTTTGACCATCGGCGCGGAAATTTGAAGCAAAATATTGCGTAAAGTACTTGGCTCAATACTCGAAGAAGATAGCGAATACAGAATCAGGCACAATTAGGAGCTGCTAAGTCTCTGCAGCTGCTAAGTCTCTAGCGAAGATATTGTAAAATGTATCTAGTCGCAACGCATCAGATGGGCAGGTCACATAATCTGCATGAGTGGCGATAGATGAAAAAAACTTCTGCTGGAATACAATTCTTTAAACTCAAGACCCCGTTGCAGACCAAAAACACTTGGTATAACGCCACCGAAGACTTGAAAAAATTAGGCGTCAAAAACTGGAAATCTCTTGCGTTGGACCATGTTGAATGGAGGAATATTGCTGAGGCAGTTAACGCCCACCCTGGGCTGTAACGCTTATAGATGATGATGATGATGATATCGGAAGAGCATTTTATTATATTGAAAAAAATTTGCACAGAGGATCTTCAATATTAATTACATTTGCGCTCCATAAAAAGAATAAGGCACACTTACAGGGACTGTCAGAGACTAAGCATCCAATTCCACTACTCGTGCTGCCAGTTTAGAGCTGCAGACAGGCCATCCTGTCTTTAAGGCCGCTTCTAACTTGGAGACAGACGTTTGAAAACTTTTCGACTGCCAAAAGGGCTCCATTATTTAAAGCTGTCGCACTCTCCTCTCGAAGAGCATTGGAAGTTACACCGTTGCCTGTTGGTTCATCCGCTGCAGTCCCTGTAGCACAGTCTTGCTCCATCGACCACTCAATTTTTCTCTCAGACCCAAATAAGCTGTGGCGACTCAGGATATATACCCTCCACCATTAGTCCACATGGCTTTCCAGGATGTGTGCTTAAATGCAGAGATGGAAGGTTAGACTTTGGGTGAGATCCAGCTTATTTCAGCGATCGAGTACAATACGAAGTCCTACTACTTATGGAATAAGGTGTTATCTTCCTCTGGTGCTATCTACCCTCTACTTTGCATCCCAATTTTGATAAAACTCCGCTGAAAAACTGAATCATGTATCGATTTCCCAGGCTTCTAACACCATACTATCACTTTTTCCCCATAAGTGAATGTCACCAGAAGGTAGGATAGTATAGATCAGGGCTTCTTAAACTTTTTTATATAGCGACCCCCTTCAAGCTTAGGAAATTTTAAACGACCCCCTCCTCCATATAATGAAATATATATTAACCGTAGATGTAGATGTAATATCGCACTATTTTACAATGTAAATAAAATAAGGATTAAAGAATACGTACCCATTCATTTCACATATATATAATTGGAAACGTTGACGGGATATCGGTCGTAATAAAACACAATAAATAGAATGACATAAAACTATATATACATATATTTATTCAATAGAAAAAATAAACTGGCTGAAGTCCCAAAAATTTTCGGTTATGCAGTAGCCAGCACAAAGCCCTCACATGAACCCCATTGAGAATTTGTGGATTCTCATAAAACAAAAGCTCGTACACTATAAAAACCCGCCAAAAGGGATGAATGAGTCCAGGACTTTTTGTACTTTTTTTTATAAATAAATAAGCGGTGCATAATTGGAACATTTGTGTTTTTATTTTCAGCTCTTCCAATGAGTAGTTGTTGTTGTTAGATTTTAACCGTTATGGGCTCATTTGAAAGCTTACACACTAATTATATAATACATGTACAATTGGATTCAAATAAACAGGCTTGTTTGCGTAGATATGGTACTAAACGTAACTTATGTTATTTATGTTCCATTTTTGCACCTCACTGTATCTTACAAACACTGACACCGGCGGCCAGACATCAATGTCGAACGTTCAATTGAAAATCGAGGAGCGCGTTGTATTTATTATTTTAAATGCTACTTCCATATTTTCATTTATAGGCCCTACATAACAGTTTTGCATTGCCACTTTATTCAAAAAATAGTTATAATAAAACTACAATAGTATTTTGTATGATTTTTATTTGTATTTATATTTGTACGTAGTGTGTATACTAATATTAAAATTTTATTTATAATGATTGAAAAGTATCAGATCTTTGCGACCTCCTTTCAGTAGTCTCGCGACCCCCAGGGGGTAAGAAGCCCTGGTATAGATGAAATTGTTACTTATAACCTGTTTTCTCAGTAGTCATCACATACCTGCATATTAATTTTTATGTATACAATTTTTATTTTATTTTATTTTAAATTTTATATATTAAATAAATCAACTTAATTTTAGTTTAAATATTTGTTAAATTTGTTAATTTAAAGTATAAAATCCTTTGCAAATCTTTTCTGTGAACGATTTCCCAGAATTTGTCTGCAGTGACAATGTTGATCACATGACCTCTGGCTTGTCAGACCACACAGGCATCGCACTGTATTGAATTTACATCAATTTATAGTAATTTTAATGGCATTTTGTTCGATTTTTATGAGCAATTTGCCGCCAAAAATTAAAAAAAAAAACAAGGAAAAAAACAATTAAACATTGTGGTCGTGCCGAATATTTACCATCAGCTAAGAGAAAGTCATTAAAACCCATTTTTAATGCACTGGGAAATGTTTTTTACAAAGTTACTTAAATAAATATCAGGAAGGATACGTGAGTAAATAAAAATTAGTAAAATAATGTAGTTTGAATGTCTGTGTGCTGAAGTCAATTAAATTTTTTCACCTCACAATCAGCCAAGTGCAATAAAATTCAATAAAATAAAATGAAATACGTTTCATGCGACAAATGTTGACAATTTTTCCTCGCTCAATTCCTTTCAGTTGTTCACCGCTGGCGTCTGCCATAAATCATTTGACGGCAAAGGAAGTAAACTCCCCTTAATGTATTTCATATGTTTGTATGTATGCGTGTATGTATGTATATATTTATGTATTTATGCTTTACTGCTGCATTATATGACTATCTGAGTGTCACTTTGGCTGTCTTCCTGCCCTTTTTGGGTGGCTTTCTAGCTGCGCGATTTCAACCGCATATTTCACAGTAGGATATTAGCCTTAAATTGCGCCGCAAATATGAGTGAAGTAACAACAAACAACAACAAAAACAAACAACAACACAATACCTTCGAACAGTTATGCCGTCAATCGTTGACTGGGCGGGCATTCCGCTTTATAGTTGTTGTTTCCTTTTTTGTTTTTGCTTTTGTGGGCCACCAGCAACCTGTCAGCAGCAATTTGAAACCTGCTGTTAGGCGCCGGCAGTGATTTTTCAAGTGAATGCAAGTGAGCTAGGATATAAAATGAAATTTATTATATTACATATGTATAGTATGCATTTAAGTGCAAGTGTGTGTGTGTGTGCGCAGAGCGATATTTTTATTATTTTCAATTATACCACAGCGTTGTTTGCACATATGTCGTATCTCATCGCACAATTATTTGTCAACCGAGTCCTTAACTGTCGCACCGCGCAGCGCTGGCAATGGCTGGTAGTGAGTGTTCGCAATTTATGGCGTAAAAGTAGGGTTGTACTGTAGCAATTCATGCGCTTGTACGCTTAAGCTCAACTATGAAATCTATACAAATAGTAGTCAGTCCATCACCCCTTTGCTTAGACACATTTTGCTCAAGTATTCGTATGTTTGTCTGTCTGCATATATGCAAGTCCTCGCTTGACACTCATTCTCATATTTGTCTACAATTCAATTAATTTTGACAAATAATTTATGAAAGTGTATGCGTACAAGCCAAGTGGCATCAACTTCATTTCATAAACTTGCTCACAGCTTCAACATGAAAAAAGGGGAAAAAAGTATGTTTGTAGTATCAACCAGAAATGAAAAATCCATGTTCCGTCAGTAGATAAATGAAGGATATGACAAGCATTTCCAATTTGAAGGTGACACATCGCTTTTTTTCGTTGCCTATTTTTCTGCTGAGGGTTTGCGCAAACACACTTCAATGTAGTAGCAACAACATGCGTCGAGTGCTGTCATATGTTTGCACACATACACGTTAATGTATGTATGTACATATTTGCTTACAATTCGCACCACCATCGCATTAACAGCTCTAGTCTTGCTTCCACTATTTCTTTCTTGTCGCTTATTATCCTATCTGGTTGTCCTCTCTATGTCACTTTGTGCTGGTGCGCGCCAAAACCCTTTCCCTTATTTACTTTTATTGTATGATAGATTGTCATACGAGCAGCTTATTTGTTAAAATATGTGTTGCCAATTCGCTTCTGGTAGCTGACAACATTTTCCACATGTCGAGGAGGTGAAGATGACACAAATTTATAGATAAATGAGTGGGATATTTTGAAAAGTTGAAGACTTTATGTTACATCCCAATTATCTTGAGGTGAAGTCATAAGGTGATGAGGTGATAACCAGTTTTTCAGCTTATGAGAACTTCCTCGCATCCCAATAGCTATTCTTTTTCTTGATTGGCGCGTTAACCGCTTACGCGACTTTCGCCGAGTTTGACAAAACGCTCCAGTCGTTTCTTTCTCGCGCTAACCGGCGCCGGTTGAACAAACCAAGTGAAACCAAGTTTTTCTCCACCTGATCTTTCCAACGCAGAGAAGGCCTTCCTTTTCCTCAACTACCACCAGCTGGTACCACATCGAATGCTTTCAAAGCAGGACTGTTTGTATCCATTCGGACGACATGACTCAGCCAACGTGCAAAGATCCAAAAATCTTCTGCAGAATCTTTCCCTCAAACACTCCAAGAGACGCCTCATCGGATGTTCATATTTCTGCGCCATCTGGCTTCCTAAGACTCAATGCCGAATCTGCAGTCATCAAACGTTATTTTACATCGTTGAAGGTAAAAAATAAGAGCTGATCAGCTTGGTATTGAATCTTGAGATTGCAAGCACTTTGGTACTTGCCCAACATACCTCGTCGTATCCACGCGCCAAGCCACTCCTGAGTTGTACTTAAGAAGCAGTGAAATCAACCAACTTCGGTTGAAAGCAACACTCATATTTTACATGCAATCAAGTCATCCGTGGATTCTTCCCGTCGTACTCCAAGCACAAACATGATTTAAATTTAAGAGTAAATCTTTCGTCCCAATCACTTTTAAATCATATTTTGTAGACTACGAACATGACTCCAGACTGTGGCAATAATCGTTTTTTTTCTCTGATAAAAGGTTAGGTTAGGTTAGAATGGTTAACGAAGGAGTTGGCACACTTGTACGAAGAAAACGAATTCGTCCTGTGATAGCATTGTGAAGGGAGTAAGGTCAAAGAAGACCGATGGGCTTTAAGTGTATGGGTTATGAACGAAGACTGGGCTGAGTTTGTGTCAAACGCTTTATGCTGCTGATGAAGCTCATCAGATATTTAATGTCAAGGCCTACTAAACAGCAGGCGTAGTAAAGATGTAGGAGCTAAGCTGCCTAAATCTTAGCCCTGCGAGAACTCGGGGATAGAGTTCTGCGAAAAAAAAACCCACGAAGTTCGAGAGCTGGGATTTTGTCAACCTCAGAAGCTCGCCGGAGCGCCGCCGATCCACACGTGGCCAAAAGGATTTCGCGACCTTACAAGTTTGTTTACTTGCGCAGCGCTCGCTGAGTTAGCGCGAAGCCCACTTTCCAGCAGCAGACGGAAGGTAGTCAAGCCAATTATTCTCTGGCCAGCTCATCCGCCTCACAGTTTCCCGCAATGTCGCTGTGACCAGGTACTCAGATGAGCCTTATGTCAAAGAATTTGGATGCAATCGAAGGTGAGGTCATGCGTTCCCTGACAATTTTCGAATGCACCGTCACTGACCCGAGGGCCCTAATTGCCGCTGGGCTATCGGAGTAAATATTTACTTCCTTGACTATAAGTACGCATGTGAGTAGCCAATCAGCTGCTTCTTTGATTGCGGCTGCCTCTGCGTGAAATACACTGCAGTGGTCCGGTAAGCTGAATTTGAGTCTGATGGGGAGCTCCTCACAAAAAACTCCTCCGCCTACCTTTCCTTCCAACGTCGATCCATCCATGAACAAGTTCACCATGCCCTGTCTCCCAGTGTAGCCCCTCGTCCACTCTTCTTCATAGTGCAATGCAACAATGTGGTCTATTGTGAGCGTATAATTGGGGACTTCTATGAGTTTATTCACAACCTCAGGCATTTTGCTCCATTAGTTCGTAGGTCATCTCTATCTAATAATTAGGGTTCATGATTTTCTAGAAGGAAGGATAAATTGTTTTGCCTGCCTCTGTCCTGGAAATACCATTTAGTGTCGTATAAACCCCTTTCCTTCCCAGTCGTTCATAGTTTCAATTTTACGCTCACTTCCAGAGTCCTGAAGAAAGTGAAGTATTACTTAAGTAAAGTTATTTTGTGGAACAGCAGTGCACATACGGCTGCCTGGCTGTCTGACAAAATGCAAATGCTCTTCAAAGGCATTCTCTGCTACAAATTTATATGCTAGGAGCCTCCGGTGTGGCATAACCGCCCATTAGTATCGATCTTTTAAAATTATGTCCAAAGATAGTCGCATGAGTCCTACCATCCGCAATGATTGTTTGTGTACCAAATTTCCGGGTCAGGTTTCATGCCTCCATGTATCTACCCAATTCCCTGGGTATTGTTTCTGCTAAGCTCATTCAGTCTAGCGAACAATTGTAACGGCATGGCACAACATTCCAGACTGGAATGAAAGTTGAGTTCATTACCATAAATGTCTCAAGAAAAATGCATCCGTGGAGCTCAAGTCTATCAAGCAACCGAACTGCAGGTGAGAAACCCTCAGCACTACGAGAGGTGCGTTAATATGTCGGGATTAGAGAACAAAAACAAATTTTAATCATCGAAAATCACTTTATTGTTTTTCAAAATATTCTCCATGAAGATCTATACACTTTTGCATGCGTTTGAACCAATTGTCGAAGCACTTTTGCCACTCTGAATGAGGTACCTCTAAAACATGCATTCTGAATGCCGCAACCGCTTCTTCAGGTGTCGAAAAACGTTGACCTCTCAGTTTGTTTTTTAAGTACGGGAATAAAAAGAAGTCATTCGGTGCCAAGTCAGGACTATACGGCGGATGACCCATTAATTCGATGTTTTGGGTGCTCAAAAATGCAGTTGTTTGAGCCGATGTATGGGAGCTCGCATTGTCCTGGTGAAGAGTGATTCGTCTTTGGCGATTGGTTTTCATAATTTCTTGGAAGACAACTGGCAAACAAATGGTTGTGTACCACTCAGAATTTACTGTTCTGCGTTGTTCTAGTGGTACGGTTGCGACATGTCCAGTTTTTCCGAAAAAACAGGCGACCATTTGCTTGGAAGTGCTTCGTGCGCGACTAATTTTGTTGGATTTGGCTCATCTTGAAACACCCATACAGTCGACTGCTGTTTACTTTCGGGCTCATACGCGTAAATCCATGATTCATCACCTATCACGATGTCATAGACGTGTTTCGAAGCCCCGCGATCGTATTTTTTGAGTATTTACTTCGACCAATCGACACGAGCCTTTGTTTGAGCGATTCGCAAATTGTGTGGGATCCAACGCGAACAAATTTTTTTGACAGTCAAATGTTTAAGCAATATTGAATGTATGCTGGTCCCACTAATGCCTAAGATTGTCTCAATCTCACGATGGTCCTTGATGGAGCTTCATCGCCAAAAAATAAATTAAGTTCATCCATGCAATGTTGCAGAGTTAATCCACGTCGAAAGTTATAAAAAATAATCGCACTAAAATGTTCACGATTTAATTCCATTTTTGGACCGAGATGAATCTTTTAAGTTGCTGTAAACAACACAAATAGTGCTGGTATTTCAAAACGTTCTGAGTACGTAAAAGCCAAAAAATGTCAAACTTTGCGATACAGCTGTCAGTTGCCAGATTGCAACACTAGGGTTGCCAAATCCCGAAATATAAAAGGCAACCCTCGTACCACAGTATCAGTCTGATATTCGAAGATCAGACCAGACGCTTTTAAATCGTATTCTGAGGCTCTTCTTTTATATCCAAAATCAGTTGATAAACCAGATTTAAAAACTTGAAAGCTAACAATAAGCTTAGCCGCATTAAGTCTCAGTTCATTTGACGTACCACGTTAAAAATTCCTACAACCACCACCACCATATTTCCACCCTTATTTCCCTCATCCTTCACACCACCCATCATCACATTAACCAAATGATTTCCCGCGTTTGTTGAAAATCTCTTTATGACATATTTTGATATTTATTTATTATCTTGTCATTGAGATTTATAAACTTGCATTGACACCACAACACAAAGGCACGCCGAAAAAGCAACGCCACCTGCTCACAACACCCTGCATATCCTTTCAAGTTTCCACCGCCAATAAGTATTTGCACATGAGGGTGACGACGAGGCTGATGAATGCGCCAGTTGAAATTCACAACAAATTGTTGCATGTCACAAGTGTTGCCACAACAAAACCTTTAGAGCAACACTCAAAGTAAATACAACAAAGACACCAGCCGAGTTGGCGTGGCGGGAAAGAGACCAGCACTTGTCACACCCTTCAAGTGATTGCAAGTTAAAAATGAGGTTGAAAAAATTATAAAAAGTCCATAGCTCATTGAAAATTGGCAACAATAGTAGTAGCAGCAATGCGAGTCTAATGCACAAAAAAAGGAGGAGACAAACAAAATAGGAAGGAGAGCATACAAAAGAAAAAAATGAAATGGAATTAAATGAAGACCACTTCAGTCAACAAAAAAAGTAAATCAGTTTGAGGACTTTGTATCTAACAAATTTGTTGAAGCGGACACGAGTGGATTTTCAATATTTATAAATTGGACTATTAAGGATGTACACACACACAAATGCACATATGCATGTACTTTTATGAGGACGTCTATCGAAAAAGTTTATCAAATAATCAAAAAATCGTAACGAAGAGGAGCGTTGAATAGATTTGCTGCGCAAAGCTTTTGTGTTAATATTTGACCAGATGCGACACGAAAATCCTTCTTCACACAGGCACATAGGATGGTATGTTGGTAGGTATAGAAAATATAAAACCATTATTTCAGTTGAAAGCTGGCGCTGTGTGCAACTTTTTTCTGTATGTTCTTTTATACCAAAGATCTAAGTGCATAAGGATATAGTAGGTTGGCCCAAGTAGCAGTTGTTTTTAGCACATGAAATTAGGCGTAAGAGGATTCAGTTTTTCGAATCACCTAAACTATTTGTCCTCTTAACCAACCTCGGTTAAATGCCTAGGGTAGCATAATTTTGGGAATAATTGGGCAAAATCTTTAAAATTTTATTTTCCTGATTCTTTTAAGATACTAATTATTAATAGGTTACACGTAAGAGAGATCGAAGAAAAAAATTATGGTACGAATAAAACATTAAAGCATAAATCTCTTAAAAGTAATTTATAATATAGCAGGCCTTTCAAAAGTCGTGCGAATGAGTCGACAATTCAAAGGTTGGTAAACAAATGTCAGAAAACTGGTTCTGTCGGGGATAGAAAAAGGACTGACAGACCAAAAACTAGACCTTTTGTTGATAATATTGGCGCTGAAGCTTAAAGTGTTGCTGAACATTCTTCAATATCAATATCTGGACCTCAACGATCTCAACTATTACGCATTCACGAACCGACTATTTAGAGTATTCTACCCGTGAAGGTGCTTATGTCTCAGCTGCATAGAGACATCGGCTCAACCTAATAAAGCAAGCTGTGATTGGTGAAAGTCTTTCTATGGACATTTCGTACAAACATTTCTTATATATACATTATTCTGCTAAGCGGCCTCTTACCGGGAACATAACCAGAGAAAAATACTTAATCGTACGATAAAGATATCAAAATGTCTCTATCAGTTCAATTACCGAAATCAGGCATGATTTTATGAATTTAATTTTCAATTTGCGCTTCAGAGATAGCCTAGAAATGTCAACCTTGCAAAACCTTCCAATATCTCAATATCAAATGTAAGTTCTATCACTCTCTTTTGCATTCGGGGACTGTTATTATTATTGTGAGGAGATTTAGCACTGCGACCTGAAATATTGCGTCCACTTCAGGATTACTGTTAATTAAAAATAAACGTATATTTTGATCACCTACATACAGTACAACGTACACTTTAAATCCTTTACCTAGTAGGAAATTCCCAGCTTTCTGATACGGCTGCCGCCAGGTCAGTGTTAAAAAAATATTTTAACTGTTCTGCATAGGTCATAATCGACTTAAGACCACTAGCAGAGTGGGCGCTGATACCCGAGCGGAGCGTAAAGACGTTTCATATAAAATCGCGCAGAAATCATAGAGTGGAAGCTGACCACAGCTATGAGTAAATCTGATCGCTGCAAGAAACTCAGTTCAAAATTGTTCCCCTTCGCTGTCATAATCGGTTTTTAGTTGAATGCCTTTGGCAATCAGTTGGAAGTATGGAGTTTGGACGCCTTCCAAACTCATTCTTCATTCAAAAATATTCAATACAATTTCTTAAATTACGTTTGCTTAAGCTCAAATTACAAAATTAGAGCACACGCGAGTTTCAGCGCTGATTCTCGCATTAACTCAGTGATAACTAATATTGGTCAGCACTGATCTGTATTGGCTGCCCTAAGGCAAATTTTGTTGTTCTACGTGCCCATGAGTCGACTCTGACCAAATTCCTCAAACAATTTTAGTATTTTTCCTATTTTATTGAGTATATTCTCTGGTTGGTAAGATGAGTATATTCTCTGGTTGGTAAGATGATAATTTCATTCACAATGCCCTGTTGAATTCCTGTTGTGATCCTCAAATTATTTTATTAAATTCCATACAATCTTCAAATCGGTTTACAGATAGGCTAAAGCAACCCATCATTGATTTTTATTGCGATAAACTCGGTAGATTTTCCTAGTACCTATAATCTGGTATAATCTTCTTTTTACTCTACTTCTTGAATAAAAGAAATCGAAGTGAATAAAAAAAAAGAAATCTTTTGTCGATATTGACCTCCGGAATAATAAATAATACTATGTAGATATACAGAAGTTCTCCTTAAGATTATATACTGAAATTTTATTGCATGATATGTGATAGATATTGTGTTGAGTAGAAACGCCTGCTACAGTTGAGTAAAACATTAAGAACTACAAGAAACATTAAAGAAGTTAGGCGAAATACCTGAGAAAGGCTGTATGGGGTGTTTTTTAACTGCAAGAGAACTAAGGTTTGACAGCAGAGAATGGCAAACTGTGTTGATATTTCTGTTCAGTAAAGTTCGGCAAGTCATCATGAATCGTTTATTCCAGAGCCACGATTCCGAATTGTGGAAAATAAATTAAAATACAATTTAAAAAATCTGTTCGTGAAGTTCATAGAACGAAGTGTGGTAGAAGACGCCGAAATGTGACATGTCGTCGTTCTCAACTTGTTGGCCTTTACGAGTATCATTGAACTATGTGGAAAATTTTACGTAAGAGTCTTGACTTGCGTTCCTGTAAAATACAGCTCTTGAAGAATTTAAGCCAAATGACTATCGTTTGCGTCGCATTTTTGCTGACTGGGCTCATTTAGGTTTATTATTCAAATTTATTGGAAAAAATAGTTGAAAATAGGAGTGATTGAATGAACCATGTAACTTATAGCTGTGACGGACATATACCGTATACCATTTTCAAAAAATAAACTTCACAAAACTATCTACCAGACTATAACAAAAAAAATCATTCCAACCATATTTTTGTATTGTATTATCATTTCAAGTTCTCAAGCTTTTAAAAACACTCGGTCTGGGTCTTTATATATTATATATACATATTAGGGCGGGTCGATTTAAAAATCGCTCATTGCTCTGTGAAAATCGTATTCTAGGGATCAAAATAAGAAACTTTGCCGAAGGAACCATACCTCTAAAACGAATTCTGATGTCCCCCAATTTGAGTCGAACGAAAAATCCCACTTTGACCCATTTAGAGTGCTCCAATCGAGTCCAAATGTATGACCGACCCCCACTAACTTTGGACGGCAGTTCCACCCATGCCAGTGGCACACCCCCTGGAACTCCCCTGGGGGGTTCCCCATACAATCATTTCAAAATATCACCATTTTTGACCTTTACATGAGAAAAGAAACTAAAAAGTTCCACCCAAATTGGGAGACATCAGAATTCGTTTTAGAGGTATGGTTCCTTCGGCAAAGTTTCTTATTTTGATCCCTAGAAAATGATTTTCACAGAGCTATGGGCGATTTTTTTGCCTCCCCACAAATCGACCCGGCCTAATACATATATTTATATTCATATAGATTATGTAAAATTTTTTTTTAGAATTTAGCAGTGTATCTTCATACTTTTCAGACGACATTTAATAACCAGCAAACACCGCATTGGGTATAAAAAATTTGCTTCCCATTGGAGTAGAACTTCTTTACTTGCCTTTTACTAAAATTATGTATTTTTATCAGTTCAATATCTTTCGCTTTGACAAAAGTTCAACGTAGCAGTACCGATATTTGCACATTTACATGCACATGTGAACTTTCATTTATCTTATACGGCTTTACTTAAATTTTTATGACACACATATTCTTCCACATATAGTATGAATGCCTCCCTTCACCCACCTTCTCTTTTTTTGGTTTTTGCTCAAATAGTCTTCATAGTGGATCAAAGTGAGATTTGCGCAAATGACTTATGGCGAATTGCTTTTGAAATCAGCAGAAATCCTGTGGAAAATATGACTGTCTGGCCCAACATATACATACATACCTACGCATACGCACACTAATTTTCGGTATTTTGACAGCTTTGCGATATATTGGCTTTATTTGGCAAATTTATTACCAACACACATGAATACATTCGACTACAGTACACATATGAATATGAGTATGAGCACTTATGGACGTTTATATGTACTTGGAGGTATACATACATACACACACAACACACATTTATGTTGCATTATGCTTTTATGTCTGCCCTCCCCACCAATTTGTGGCTAATGTGTGGCCATTCGTCGAGGGTGTGTTGCAAGGTGATTTAAAGCCGAAATATTCGCCTTTATTGGCTTAAAGTAACCGGAGATATTTTTTTTTTCTCATAAAAGGCTGAATTATTAACTATACATTGCGAAAATATGTTCGAATATATTTCTCGTAGTACAGTAAAAATAGAAAAATTGGGTTTCATTTTCACTCGCGAACCCTTGTACAAAATCAATCAACCAATTTTTTTTTTTTTGTGTTTTTTTTTTGTTTTCTTCTTTTTAAATCCATTTCTTTATTTTGATCTGTTTATTAAACATTAACCAATATTTTTACTTAAAGGTATTTAATTCATTTAAGAGAAAAAACAGTTATGGAATACACCCAGTGGTGCCACCATTTACTAATTTTATGATAAATAATAATTTAGACTAATTAGTTACCACTTGAGTTCTGTTCCAGCCTTTCTCTTCAGTCTATTAAAAGTTATGGGATTTGCAATTATTTCTGTGACAAGACGATTTGAGTGCGATTGGAGTCGTGTGTTGTGTGATGTGGAAACCCACGATGAATTTGTGATCTTGTGATATAATAAAGGGACGTTTGAGATCATTCTAAGGGGTTTCGACTAGAATCTTTAAAGTATTTCAATGTTGGAGTTAGCTGCAGTGAGGGAGATAGCTGAGCAAAGTGAGAGCTTACATTCGATGAAACATTTTTTCTTCTTCTTCTTCTTTTTTTTCTTAATTGGCGCGATAATCGCTTACGCTATTTTGGCCGGGTTAAATGAAGCGCGTCAGTCGCTTTTTTCTTGTGCAAACCGGCCCCAGTTAGATACACCAAGTGAAGCCAAGTCCTTCTCCACCTGCTCTTTCCAACGCATAGGAGGGCTTCCTCTTCTATCCCCCTCTGCTACCATCAGCTGGTTCCGCATCGAATACTTTCAGAGCCGGAGCTTTTGTAATCATTCGGACGACATGACCCAGCCAACGCTAGATATTTATTTACTGCGTCGTAAAGTTCATAGAGCTCATCGTTCCATCGCCTGCGATATTCGCCGTCATCAACGTGCAAAGGTCCAAAAATATCTTTTTCTCAAACACTCCAAGGGACGCCGAGTCGGCTATTGTCATCGTCCAAGCTTCTACGCCATACGTTAAGATCTCTTTGAGAGAGGACATTTTGCCTACTTAGGCCAAAGTAGCACTTGCTGGCAAGAGAGATTCTACGTTGGATTTCCAGGCTGATATTGTTATAGATGTTAATGATGGTTCCTAAATAAGCGAAGTATTTTACAACCTCTAAATCATAACTGTCAACAGTGGCGTGGGTTCCAATACGCAAGTGCGCCGACTGTTTGTTTGATTCGCTTTGCCTCTTTATACAGTTTGGAGAAGGCAGAACTAACAGCGCGGTTGTTAAGGCCGATGATGTCGATATCATCGGCATACGCCAACAATTGTACGCTCTTAGAAACATTTCACGTGTGTCATATATGACCGCTGCACGACGTAAGTAGAAAAAGTTCTAAATCTTCCGATAGGATGATTAATTTTACGCCACCTTGTATTAAGCGTTTCATTTCTAGATTTGATTGGCGAGTGGGCATGTAAGTGTCTACCATTTGGTTGGTTCTGCTAACCTGCTACAAGCATGAAACATCAATTTATAGAAATAGTTTTTTCTAATATGGGTCATCCCTCGGCAGGCAGTTACAGTTCGACTTGTGCAACATGGGGTCTGGTGTTGTCATGAAGGAGTATGGTTTGACCATGTCGATCAGGTTTTTTCAGTCGAATAGCCTCATTAACGCGGTGTAACTGAGCAATGTTGAGCTCCTTGTTGACCGTGGGATTATTTTCGAGCATTTCCCAGTGCACCATGCGCTCTCCGTCCCCCCAAACTCATATCATGGTCTTATTTCGATGAAGATCCGGCTTGACTCTAAGCTTTGGCATATTTTCTGGAGCCACCCACTCCTTTCTTTGCTTCCTTTCTTATCTCTCGGGATGATTCGGTACAAAAAGCACTGTTTATCACCGTGACTTGCTCGATGGCGGTCGAAATGCTAAGAAGCAATTTGAGGGCGACTTTCCTTGTTTCATTGAGCTAGTGAGGCACCCAGGCTCCCATTTTTTCGGTAAATCCCTTACATGAAGGTGATTGAGAATCCTTCAGAAATAGTAAGAGCCGAAGGTCTGACAAGCAATACTGCGCGAAAAATTTGCATCGCTTTCATTTGGAAAACTACCCTTTTTACCTACCGACTAAAAAGTAGAAGACACGTTTTGACAACGAAAGAAATGAGCTCTTCAAGGCCTTAAGTGAATTCCCAACAGAAGTGAACCTCACAGTGCAAATGTGCGATAAGACAGAAAAATGGCGTGCTTTTGGAGTAGCTGCAGCGCGTATATCAAAAATGTTGCGTGAAAGAAATGGGTCCGAAAGGCGGACTCCCGATAACTACAACTGGCGCAGGAGACTGCGGAAATCGACGAAAAGCCGTCGTAGCGTGAACACCGGGCAGTTATCGGCACTGACATAGACATAGACTGACGATTTGAGTAAAAGTACCCAATAACAGTCTGCTAACGAATTACTCAACTCCGGGAGGAGTAACCGTTCGGAGGAGAGGAGGTTTTAATAAGAGTTAAAGTCCCACACCGACGGCCAACTGGCCAAGTAGACTTTTCACACTTTGAGGATTTTCGTTCTATTAGAAAAAATAAAGATAGTTATTCGAAATCGACCAAACATGCAACGGAATCTTTTGGCGGTCTCGCTTGACCAGATCTATTTCGTCTCTTTTTCCCGCATGTAACCCATTTGTCATCGCCATTTACCATCTGCTTTGTTTGACTTCTATGACTTTCAGCCAAGAATCGCAGGCACCCATTCGATCTAAAAGGTTATTTTACATCACTTGGCGTGGCAACTAAACATCGGCCTTCTTCTGGAAACAGAACCTAAACAAATGGTTCGAAACGATTTTCCAACTAAATGCGAATTTTGGGTAATGGAATATTATAGTTGCTGACAAGCCAGCCTAACTTTAAGATTTCTTATATCTTGATGAAGAATTTGTTCGAGCTTTAACTAAAAAACATACTATGATTACCCACTACCAAACATTCGCCAACCCAGCAGTTCGTCAAAACACCGACACAAATAGTCATTTGCATTCTTGTCCGCCTTGCATTTTTCAGTCATATACTGCGCCTACCACCGCCAATCCAGCTCATGAAGTGAGATGCTTGCAGCTGTAACAGATTTATGGCAATAATTTTGACCTCTACCAAACTTAAATGCATTGCAATGCATCAATCGCGAAGTCGATATGAACATGCACCCACAAGCCGATGCAACCAAAAGGGTTGCGTAAAAGAACTAAGGTATGAGAGGAGTGCAGAAAAAGTGTACCAGCAACATCGATGACCGATGCATTTTCCTGACAAATCGCCTGCATTTAGATGCGGAATTACATGCGGTGCAAAGACAATTGAAATGCAAGTGCTGGCAAAAAATAAAGTAAGTCAAAAATGCAATAAAAATTTTGTAAAAGTGGTGTAATGAATTTGATTTTGTGGATGCTTAAAGACAAAAATTAATTAACCAAGAAGAAAAATTATAAAAAAAAAACAAAAATCGTACCCCACCACGTTTAAGAGTTTTTCTAAAGCAAAATTCACTGCACACGAATTTTTTTGGCACTTTCAAGCTAATGATGAGATGCCTACAGATCCAATTACAATCAGAAGCAACAACAACAAAAATATAATTTGTAATTTATACTCATACTAATGGCAGCAGGAGCAATCATTAATGTTGTTGCAAGTTCAGCTCGAATACCAAAGTGAATTCCGTCTCCAGTACCCCCCCTCTACTACTCACAGCGCACACTTTCCATCATAAACGCTCATAAAATCAACTCAAGCATAGTAATAAGTAATTTCTGCTCCTGTTTAGGCAGGTTAAATGCCATCAGCCGCCAGCCAGCCAGCCAGCTAGCAAGCAACCAAGCAGATTCCGCACGCAGCTCGTTAGCTCCTTTAGTTGCTGGCCTACTAAGAATTATATCCATTCGTGGATTGAAAGTTGAAGAATGAGGTTTTCATTGCCGAGTGAATATAAATATAAACCAATTTTCCTAATTGCCATTAGGCACTTTTTGCTGCTCAACTACTTTGCCTAATTGAGTTGGATGCTCATTAAGGTGGTAAGCGCAGAAAATGAGCTCGATTGCCATGTAGATTGGGCGCGGTGGGGGAAGAAAGTGCGTGCAGAAGAAGGTGCAAGGAGTTTTTGCATGAAGCGTAAACCGAAGCAAGTGTGTGTTCTTATACGGAGTGGGAAAAGGTATTTGGTAATAGGGTTGGATTTTCTAGGCAGAAAATGAGTAAATGCTGATCATTTGCCCCACTCATCATTTTTGTAGGGCTTTTATTTCTTCTTTTATACGCTGCTTGGTTAGATTGGTGTTGTAGCGGCAAAATGCCAACGCAGCTGATTAAATTCACCAATGAGTTATTGGTAGATATCAAATTACCTGGCGTAATGTGAATATGCAGAAGGTTGATGGGAATTTGCGCCAATGGGCACATAACTCTTTTTGCTCAATAATAAATCAAATAAGCGCAGAAATATGTTAGAAACAATGCTTTGAAAGTGATATGCGATATTAGAATTTAATATTTGGATCGAGGACGTATTGATATGTAGCCCATTTCCGTGAAATGAGAGATGCTGGCGAAAACGCCATTAAATCTTCGAATGAGAATTATTTGTAGATAACAAAAATCCTGTTGGCTTAAGTTGGTGCGGTTTTCTTATATTTCTTTTTTTTTTTTTGTCATACGAAAGATCTGCGAGCCGTAACTAAAAAATTCATACATCTGAATTGAAGCGATATTAAAAAAAAACTAAATATTACTACATTTCTTCGGGTCTACATAGTAACTGACGATACTACACTTGGAAACAAAATCTTTCTATGGTATGAACAGGGACATGGCAAGGTTTGCGCATAGGACCGACAGGAGTGGTTCGCTCCTTAAATGATTTTGGCAGTGGGTGGTAAGAAGTAGATGCTACCTTTGACATATTGCATCAGAACAGTAAAGGGAATTTGAATCTAATTCTCAAACCGCCTTCTTACGAAATACTTAACATTAGTATAGCGGGGATCGGTACTTTGACGATAGGAGGTTTAGTTCAGATTAAAGTCACAAACTGGCGGGGTTGGGCTTTCAATGCTTCCCTCGTAAAAGCAAAAACAAGTTTACCTCCATTTTCGCATGTGCTGGTTTACTTTATTTCTTGAAGTTCGCGTCTATTCCTTGCCTGCCCGATATTCCGGAGTTGCTGCATCACTTCGGCAGCCACTTACTGTCCCTTATACCGTGCGTCGTTGCTCTTCATCATCAGTGGCACTCGATTCTCGGGAGTGATGTTACAGCCGAGTTTATCTTCTAGTGTTCCCTTGAGTCTTCAGAAATAGGACATGCGAAAAGCATATATTCAGCAACTTCGCCGATTGCCGGTTCGCACTGTTCGCAGTATGGAGTCTCTTCTTGCCCAAAGTGATGAAGGTATGCCTTAGAACATCCATGACCACTACGGATTTGAGCAAGGCTTCAATCCACTTAAACCAACGAATCACGCTTGCTAATAGGTATTCCTATGGTATCAGTGAGCAAACGTGTAGCAGAGACCTCTCGCGCCCGACAAAACTAAAACTCTACAAGACGTTCATCTTGCCCGTGCTACTCCTTGGCGCTGAAGCATGGGTTGTGTGGCAGACTGATGTAGCAGCTTCTGGTGTATTCAAGAGAAAGATACTTCGGAGAATCTTCGGTTCTCTTCGTGTTGGCGATAACTACTACCGCCGAATTAATCACGAGCGGTATGGGCTCTACGACGATGTGGACATAGTGAAGCACATCAATATTCAGCGCTTACGCTGGCTGGGCCACGTCAAGCGTATGTAGAAACTCCAGCAAAGAAGGTGCTCAGATGGACAGTTAGAGGACGTAAACGTAGGGGAAGACCATGTCTCCGCAGGAAGAACCAAGTCGAGGGAACCCTATCATCGCTCGGTGTAACAAATTGGAGAAAGTGTGCACAAAGCAGTGAGGCTTTGCGAAACTAGTTACAGTCGGCTTTAATCCGGTAAGGGATTATGATACTTGATGAGGCCATATAAGCAAATACATACATATGTACATACATAAGTAAGTAAATTGTGTGACATGTAAAATTTGCTCTTTGAATCGGCTATAAAAAAAAAACTAATCAATATTTTTTCAAATTTTTTATTTTGAAGATTGAACATTGTCATTTATGAATGAAAAATAAAATCGTTCAAATGACGACTGGCTTTGCAGTAGGCCATTCGATCAACCCAATTTTTAAGCACATTTTCGATTGTTTGGGCTCCAATTTTATGAATGGCAACTTCGATTTCGTGTTTTAAAGCATCAATCGTCTCTGGATGGTTCGCATAGCATTTGTCCTTAACGGCTCCCCTTAACGGCTCTCTACAGTAACGTGTGGATTTTCTGAGCCCCCAAATCCGACAATTTTGCTTATTGACGTAGCCACCCATGTGAAAATGAGCTTCATCAGAAAAGATGATTTTTCGGTAAAAATTCTCATTTTCGGTCAAACGATTTTCTGCCCATTGAGCGACCCGAAAACGCATTGGATGGTCATTAAGCTTCAGTTCTTGCACCAATTGAACTTTGTAAGCCTTCATACCGAGGTCTTTACGCAAAATTCTCCTCAAAGAAGTGCGTGAAATGTTCAATTCTTGAGAACGATGACGAGTTGAGGTTGTTGGATGTTCACGCACATTTTCGGCTACAGCAGCAATGTTTTCGGGAGTACGCACTGTAGGAGCACGTTCACCGGTTGTTTTATCCATTAACGGTCCACTTTCACGAACACGATTAACAAATTGATCCACAAACTGTCTTGTTGGCAAATCTTTTTTTTGGATTTTTTTTTTCAAATTTCTCACAGTTTGAGTAGAAGACTCACCACTTTGGAAATAGGTTTTCAATATTTCCCAATTTTATTCAAGCGTATAGTGTCCTATTTCGTAAATGTCAATGGCATGTCATTTGTGTTACCATTCTCAAAAAAATAGGTGGTTCAAAAAGCAAACGCTATATGGCCCACCCTATAATTAATCCACTTCCGCGTGCTTTCTTACAAATTATTCTGCCGCCCCGGCGATGGCGATAGTTCATCCTATCGTGTCACCCACTGAGCTACTCTGCGCTGATCTACCACTTTTCTGAGTTCCCTGGGATCGATTGGATTCTGGTTGCGTCTTATGACTTTCGGTGCATACTTCTCCTTGGCTGCCAGGTTGAGTGGACATAAGCCAACTATGATTAGCGCCACGTCTACTGAGACCGTTTTGAAGGCAGATCAGACTTTAAAGGCATAAAACTGTTAAAACATCAACAGGTAGGAGAACGAGCAGATCAGATAGGAGAAGGAGCAGATCAGCCAAATAGCCAGAAATGGTGTAGTTGTCAATTATAGGAAGAAAACAACTCACTTCAACCTAATTTAAAGCTTAATTGTTACTTACTTAAGACGCCCTTTGAGCACAATTTGAGTTCTAAGTTCATTACTTAGAAATTCACTCGCGAATTGGAAAAAGTTTATCCGAATCTTTCACCAATGCATATCCAGCGAAGTGCAATCATCTCAGTATATTTACGTCTCAGTTGCCTTACTTTTGCAGAGCTACGAATCAAATATCTTCGCTCTCACATCATCAACACTCTCTACCTTCTAACATTGGTGAATATTGCAAGCCGGGTGAACTTTCTAATTGACATGCAGTATGTCTTCAGATAGTCTAAAATGGCTTCCTTCTCGTTTCTTAATTTTTCAACACCGAATTGACTGTGCCAGATTAACGTCACCCAACCTAACCTAGTCTAATATTTACACACATATATACATAGGGAGCGAAACTATTGAAATATTGGGCCTCTTCTATTCGCCACTTCCCTGCTCGCTATTTCTGTACTCTGATCTCTTAACAAAAAGTTGTATGTGTGTTGTATGCAGTAACAAAGTTATCGAGCAAGATTCGTCGCCGCCAACTCTCTTTGAAGAGAGCTTCTTTAGACTGCGTTTATGTGTTGTTACTTCAACTTTCCGAATTATCTTTTGATGTGTTCATACCCCTCGCAATTATCCGTTTAACTCAACAGTCAGCAACAACTTTGAGCAGAATGAGAACGCAAAGAGTATTGACAGAGCAGGGCATCAACGTACCGAGTTGAAGCAACAAATGTTTTCCTGTATGAACGAGGTCTTACTAATACTCCTGGAAGCTCTTATCCAGATAAATGTAATTTTTTGCAGCCTTTTCCTTGTATGTTTAAATATACCAAATGCTTCATCTATTCGCCACTTGCTAACGCTTGGCGAATCGAAGAGGCCTATTATAGATTTGAAGCGGACTATTCTTTAGTCTATTGCTTGTGGTTTATCGGTCCGTTTTTCACTTTTTTCTGAATGCTATTTTCTGTTACGTCGCCAGTCAATTATTGAAGAATTAAGCCATTCAGCGATAACTGACTCTTCGCGAGCGCTGGCATGAAGTGCATTTAAATGGGGGCTGTGCTGCTAACTAAGTTCCGGCTTCACATTGCAAAGCAATTTGAGTTGCATGAGAAATACTTTTGTCCTGTATTCGCAAGCGCTAGGAATTCTGACCGCAGAAATTGCATAAATTCCTACGAAATTTCTTTTATATATTAATATTTTTTTTTGTTTGCCAGAACAAAGGCAACACTTAAAATATTTTAAAAATTGCGTACATAAAAACATAAATATAATTTTAAATTGTCATCATCGGCAAATAAATATATCATTGGAGCACAGCGAAAACCACAAAAAACAAAAAAATATGAAAAACCTACTAAAGTAAACAGTGGCACTGTGTTCGGTAATAGAGGTGCCGCAGCTTGGTGGTTGCTGTCTGACGGCTATTTGAGTGCTATGAAAGAGCTGTCATCGTCAATTAGCCACTGGCGCAGTAAGTAGTCAACGCTGAAGTGTTTAAACTCGAACGCATATCATAAACTTGGCGCTTGCAGGGAAGCAAGACAAGTAGCTTATCGGGATAGCGCTGGTGTTGCATATTTAATAACAAATAAGACAAACAAATGCTGCTCAGCGCTCACATGCGCGTAGTCAGCTTTTTGGGTAGCGTCTGGACTCGTTGGATGACTGGTGGTGGTATGCGATGGTCGTAGCTCATGTGGAATCGGTATATACGAGCGTATTCAAATTGGTAAGTATTAAATGGTTGATTTTTATATTTGTTTAAATATATTTTACTACACTTTTTTGCAATTATTCATTCACCGCAGTCGTGTTGCACAAGCAATAAGGAGCAATGAAATAAAAATGTGTAGAGATAAACAGCAAAATGAAAAAAACGACACATGTCAACTTAATTTATATGTGACTCAATGCACGCATAACAGACGGCGGCGCTACTGCTGCAAAATCTTCGCTTGTCCAACAAGGCTTCCAAGTCTGGAACTGGATCAACGTGCGAAAATTACACGAATGCTAATAAATACAAATATATAGAGAAATAAAAAGAAAAACAAATAAATAAAAAGAAAAAAATCAAGATGAAACGAAAAAATATGCAGCGTTGTCTCAGCGTGCACGTTAACGCGGCTAACAAGTTAATTTATGTCTTTTAAATATGGAAATAGTTCGATACGAAATGCGGAGCAGTAGCCGAACTGAACAGCGTCAGCTTTTGGCAATGGAGATTCAACTAGCATACGTACGTAGATACACACCGAACTGGTTACATAGAAAGTGATATTCGCATAATCGTTTAATTCAAGTACTTAAAGTGTACGTGCGTGTTGTGTGCGTGTGCCCATGTGAAGACTTTGTTGAGAAAATACGAGCCAGCTAAATGAGTGTTTAGTTTACAGCTACTGCATACCTTCACTACAATTCAATGGCCTCTTGTTTTCAAAACAACAAAGAGCCTGGGAGAAGTGTTTTTTTTTTTTTTTGAAGAAAGAGTTTATCGTAGAATCTATGGCATAGATCTATGTGCATTTATCATATTCATATTTTTCATTTATAACCATTGCCTTTTCACTCCGAAGTGTATCCCTCATATTGAGATTCATCTGTCATACAACTTTTATTTGTTTCACTCCGAACTCGAGCCGGAAAGAGAAAAAATGGTATTGCATGATATAAATTCTAGTTAAGTCAAATATTTTCTAAGACATTTTTTTATTTTAATTTTATTTACTTAATAAGATATTGTAATGCGTATACAAAAAAATGCATATGAGAAAAAAGGAACAGGTGAAGTGAAATAATTTACAAGCACGAAGTCACATTTCGCTTTCTCTGATTATTTTTCTGTTAAAGCGAAAATCGAATCTATTTGTTGAGCATTTAGAAAAAACTTTCGGTCCTGATGAGGTAGAACCCATTGCAAGTTGTTCTGAGTACGATTCATATATTATTCCAGTTACACCAGGCTCTGAGATTGACCTTCAACGAGTGGCATAGGACATAAGCATTCCTCTAAACGAACTGTATACTGCAGTCAATCGCATGAAAGTAATCGCGGAGACCAATAGAAAATTTATCAAAACGGCGCTTTAGTGTTACTTGAGGAGTGCCAGATCGGCACTTCAACCATTTCACCTAACCAGTGGAAAGTGGTCTCTCACTACTAACTGCAGGGTCTCCAAAGCGCTCTGGCTAAAATTGAATCTTAAAATGACAAAATGTCTGCTTGGATTCAACAGATCAACTACCAGCATCCTCACAGGTGTAATAACGGATCTCTGCACTGTTGGCACAGCTATTCTACTAGAGCTGTACCTCACTATGATTTCTGCAGGAGTTGTGGAAAAGAATTGCCTCAGTATAACATCTCTTCTGTGAATGTTCTGCACTTCAAAGAAGTCGTGCTAAATATCTTGGCGATTAATACTTCGCAGACCTGGGAAATTTGCAAAATTTCTCACTGGAGGGAGTAGTTACATAACTTCTTAAAAAGATCCAAGCGGTTTAAACAACTTAGTTAAGCGATGGAAATCAAAAGCAGGCATCACAATGCGCGCTAGGGCCACCGAGTGTCTTGTCTTAGACAAGCAAGCTGGCTAACCTAACCTACACAGGAAGAAGTTGGTAAGGAAAATATAAAATGAAGCTTAAAAAGTCCCATGGATGTGTTTTAATTACGGCTGAATCTGCCAAAAAATTGCATTGCCTGTTTGACCAGTTTATTTTACAAATTGCCTCAGCTTTAGTTACGTACCTGTATATTGGAATTTTGCCGAAGTTACAATGATAGCTAAGCCAGGCAAATCAGCCAACGAAGTGTTCTCTTACAGGTCAATATCTCTAATACCAGTAATGTTGAAACCTTTTGAAAAAATACTTCTAAAAATTTGAAAAAATACTTCTACAGTCACTCAAAATAAATGTTTTATTGCCATTCATCAATTTCGTTTCAGAAAACATCATTCCGCGCTCGTTGAAATACACAGAGGCGTAATCTCCATAGGATGCCCTATGGAAAACAAAAAGTGTGTTGAGCCCTTTTTTATTGATGCATCAAAAGCTTCCGACAAAACAAAGCAAGAAGGGCTCCTCCAAAACATGGACTTGAGGCAACACAACACTACGAGATGCTCTCATCATATCTTAATGATAGGTACTTTTGCGTAAAACACGAAAAAAGTATGCAATCGACAGTAAAATCTAGACCATAAATCCTATAAAATTTGTAAAAGAATTTTTTTAATCATCAATTTTCCTTACAAAACATTTAGGAAACAGCGCCCCTTCCAATATAAAGATATATTATATCATATATTAATACTAATATGACTCGATGACCCACAATACGCGCTTTCCACTACCTAAGGTATTTTTCATACACCACATCTGCAACTGAGATCCAACAGACATGCGCTTTACGGGATCGGTAGTCCTGCATGGATTGCCACATTTCTATATGCCGGCTTCCTTGAAAGTGTCACCTGATAACGCTCCACTATTTAAATTCATCTAGCTTACATCAGCATGCAACACACCAACTGCTCCCAATATGATTACTTTTTGAGCCAATTGGTTTTTGGGGTGGTGAAATAGGCTCGATGGAACTAAGCCTCAGACGCGCTCTTGTTCCACTCTATAACTACCTTCAAAATATGATATTAGCTTTGCCTTCCACGAACGAAAACGACTAACTCGAAAAGTCAAGGATGTCAAAGACTCTTTGAATCTCTTCGACCACACAGTGTCTATCTATACTGGGTACTTGGACAATGTGATAAGAGAAGACGGATGCGCTAGAAAAAAATCTGAAAAAAAATTGGGGAATCGCGTCGAAGTTGCTGTTGAGCAAATATCCAGAGCAGCAGGTGGACCAATCTAAACACCTGAAGAGCTCAAGCTCACATTGGACGGCACACGATGGACGAAAGCTACAGAAAACGATATAAATATGATAGCTCTGTTTGGAGCTGTATATATATATATATATTAATATGTATATATATTTGATCCTGTAATTCCTATATGTAACAGGGGGTCTCAACTGTAGCTTCAGAAATTTCGAAAAGGCAAAATGCATTCAGCATTTCCTTTAGTTGTAGAGGACCCGATTTTTTTTGTTTTTTGGTTTCATATAAATATATATATATATAATTGGCGCTTACACCATTTTTGGGTGTTTGGCCAAGCTCCTCTTCTCATTTATGGTGTGTGCCTTGATTTTGTTCCACAAATGGAAGGACCTACACTTTTTAAGCCGATTCCGAACGGCAGATATTTTTATAAGGAGCTTTTCCATGGCAGAAATACACCCGGAGGTTTGCCATTGTTTGCCGTGGGGCGGCCGCTATTAGAATAAACTTTTTCTTCATTTAGGTGTTTCGCCGAGATTCGAACCTACGTTCTCTCTGAATTCCGAATAGTAGTCACGCATCAACCCATTCGGTTACGGCGGCCGAACATTGCTTACACAAAATTTATATAGTCGTTATCTTCAGTCTTCGCTACATTGTTTTCGAACTTTAGGTGAAGTTATGTAGTGGCCAGTAGTCGCAGATTTTACCCTAAGTTTTGGCGAAACGATATTCGCACGCTGCGATATCATTATGAAATCTGCAATGCATTCAAAGTTCGAGCTACGAGACGTCATTCGTTTGCAGAAATTTACAGTCCATTCTCTAGTTGCTTTCCTACAAAATTTACTGATACCCAACCAACATTTATTTTTATTTTTTGAATACGAGTAACAAATTTATCCCAATGAAGTCAAATCAAAGTTTCTAGGCGTCCGAAAAGTTGTTTTGGTTGCTTATTTACGAAGGTAGTGTGAAAAAGGCCGAATGTAATGCTGACTATGTAGCACATTCCGCCGTCCTGTTGAAACCAAATGTCGTCTATGACATCCTCTTCACTTTGGTAAAGCAATCTAAGTTCGGTTCATGGAAACGCTCTCCAAACGATCCAAAGATGCCAACCATGGGTGATGACTACCATGCGGGAGTGCGTAAGTTCGATTATCCGTGCATGAAACAGCAAAATTATAAAAAGGATTTGTCTAATAGCAGTCGCCCCTCGACAGGCAATGGCAAACTTTCGAGTGTACTTCTGCCACAAAACCGCGCCTATAATAAAATATTTGCCGTTCGGGGTCGACTTAAAACTGCAGGTCTCGCCGTTTGTGAAACAATCAATCAAGACACATGCCACAAATAGGAGGAGGAGCTCGGCCAAATATCTAACTGAAGTTTACGCGACAATTATTTATTTTTTCGCCCTTTGTGGACGAGTGTCGGCATATAGTCGCCCAGATTAGTTCGTAGCCGCAAGGCTCGCGACGTCTGCCGCTCTGAACTATAAGATACGCATATCTGTAGTAGAAGAGTCACATTTTCAGTCAAAGACATTAGGAGCCATAATCGATGAAGTCTTATCTTATAATGTAAACTTACGATGTGAGACGACGATAGAGTCAGAACGAATTTCAGTTCTTCGATTCAGTCGCTCAGTGCCACTGCCGGAGAAACCAGAAGGCTTTGTATATATTTTATCCTACGCACTATGGCTAGGTGGTCTAGAGATGATACGTTAGATAGTGACAGTTCTGATGTATATTACTTTGAATCTGATAAGACGGAAGATGACGGCATTACTTCGTCAAGTGGAAGTGAAAACCGTGCATTAAGGAATCCACTCAGGCATTTCAACATTAGCAGTGATAGCAGTTTTTTTTAAATATTTTTTGATTTTATGAAACATTTTTCTTGTGTTAAATACGTTCAAAGTGTTTATGTTCTTTACTCCAATACCTCTCGTCGTCCTCAGCGGCGCTCGCCCGTCAAGCGACTCCGTCCCCAAAAGTTACATGCGTCAATTCTATGTTAACTTACCAGCCGAGGTGAAAAAGAGCTTCATCTGAAAACATCATTTTTCCGTAAAAATGCTCTTCAGGGTGGTCTATTACTTGAATTATCCATTTTTCACTTTGAAATTAAAATCGCATTCGCGGCACATCAAAAATTAAGCTCATGATCAGGTTTTTACAAAATCAGGGAAGAACGCTTGGTGGAAGTGCTTCCCTTTCATATTTCCCAATCGTATTCAAGCGAGAATCGACTGGTTTTGTAAAAACCTGAAACATATTTTTTAGTTGATATCTTTTCAAGGTTTCAGTTGCCACTGAATAATAATTAACAATCCAATCATCCAAATGCAGACTGGGTTGTGTTACGTACTCCCACACGAGTGGAAGGCTGCATGTACTACACGCAGAGTGAAATTTTGTGTGTATATAAGTGTGTGTGATGCACATTAAAAGTCATGCTTCATAAACTGCAGCACAAATGTGTTGCAGTGCACACCAACACCAACAAAATGAATGGACTCGTAAGCAAGCACATATCACGCACAAGGCTAAATTAAGGATAATGCAAGTAGTGCTAATATTACCAGGACCATCACTACCATGAAACCATCAAGAGCAGTTACAGCTATAATAAGGCCGAACGAAATGCGCTGAGAAACTTTTTTAAATTCATCGACTCAGCTGGTTTCGGACATGCACCACCCACGGAGCATTGCATTTGGCCACATACGTATGTATGTACCATATGTATTGCACGCATGCATGTATTGGTGCGACTTTGTTGACTGCTGAATCTTCAGAGATGGGCATCGTGTGAAGGTCAAAAGAAAAGCTAAAAGTTTTCATTCGATTGTGAATAAATGTTGCACGAACTTTAGTCAAGAATAAAATATAAAGTTAAATAAGCGGCCAGTTGAGTGTTGTTGGGAAAACTTTGTGGTAACCGATATTGATATTTTCTTTTAAAATTCGCAAGTAAGCATAAAACGAGTACGTTGCGTAACTGTTTCGAGGCCATCGATCAACTGTGAATGTGCTTGTAGTAACAGATGAGCTTCCCATATTTATTTGCAAGAAATCAGCCTCATAAGACCTGCTAAGAAGATTTGGTTATCCCAGTCAACTGTTCCACGCAAGAAGCTCATGAAAGTTCGTCGAACTCAAGCTATCTAAAAAGAATTCGTGGCCATCCATTAAAGAAGTGCTAGCGTAAAGATAATCGCCGTCCCCTCTCTCGGCTGGACTGCAAAGCTAGTGAAATGAGAGAATTGGTATTCTCTTGAGAAACTGTGGTCTACTCCTGAAAAGATGCTCCTCGGATCAACTCAGCGAGGGCTGGGCTAGTGCAAGGTCACTAGATCCTTCTCGTCACGAGTAGATCGGCGACGCTCGAGGGAACTTTTAAGGTTAACAAAGTCGCAGCTCTCAAATTTGGTGGGTGTTCTTGACGCGCATTGTCCGCTGAGAGTCCATGCGGTGAAACTTGGGATTGCTTCAAGTCTTTTATGCAGGCGCTGTCTGGAGACTGAGATGGATTTAACTCAGCACCTTTTCTTCAGGTGCCCTGCTGCCATCAAGTTAAGATGCAGGCATTTTGGCTTTCAATATTTTTGTTGCACCTGAGGAATTTCATCAGTAGCTTGAAGCGGTTAATAGAAATGTAATTAGCCATCGTTTTATCATTGTCCTCCAAGACAGAACCCCTGCTTCCTGTTTTTCTCTATTTGGTTCTCTGTATGGCATTACAATGAATGAATTTATATCTTTATGGGCCCTCGGGTGGGCAGCCGTTTATCCTAACCTAACCTAGCCCCTATCAAGAGCGAGAAAGTGGTAAAAATAATGGGCTTGTACAGTATGTGTATGCAGCGAAAGCACAACTACGCTCATGGCCTTAGACTGACCTCCAACCACTTCAAGGGTAGTTGAGTCCTGTAAATTCAGGCTGATCTATGTATTTCGGGGGATATAATATCCTGATGCTTACATGAATCCCGGGACACGTGAGTATCGAGGGTAACGAGACCTCTGACTTTTTTGCTAGGATGTGCTCTGAGGCAAACTTCATTGGCCCGGACTCCCTTCTGCAGCCGTCAAAGCCACGGTTCGCAAACGGGTTTCTTCAACCCAAAAGCAAGCGTGGTAGGTTGAGAGAGGCTGCAGATGGACAAAACTGATGGTACCTTTTATGTTGCAGATCCGACTGTTGCAGATCCTCCTGTCACTAGGCAGAGGGGGCTGTAGCCGGCTGGTTGGACTGATGGCGGGCCACTTTCTATGGGCAAAGCACATGGAAAAGGTGGGCATCTCAGACAGTGCCCTCTACCAACATGTGGAGAGGAGGATGAGACGGTGGACCACTTTCTGTGCATCTGCCCAGGCTCCGCTGGAATCAAGCTTGAGGTCTTTGGCACTGATGTGTTAAGAAGCGACCACTTTGGCTCCTTGGCGCGACAAGATCTACCCAGATTTCTTCGGAGGTCAGGTAATTTTAAAGAAAAATTAAAGGGAACCCGAGTGAAGTACAATGGACTTAATGTTGTCTGAGTGCTGTACTTGCTAGTTGTCCCGACAAAAAACAAAAAAGTCAAAATCAATGATGCTTTCTGCGGGCAAAAACTGTGGGTAACCGATTTCAATAAAATTTTTGGTGGAAAAAGACAAGTAAAGAAAATCGTCATTTATTTTTATTTTATATCAATTAATCATATTTATTATACAGGGCATAATGCAGTGTTTTCATTGAATTTTTCAGCATCCGGAAATGTGTGGATTCCACTGAATTGTTTTGAAGGAATGTGGTGTTTTATTAATATCATCTTCTTTAAAATCTCGGCTATAAGCCACTTTCCTTTCAGTAGAAAACTTTGACTACTTGATTTTTATATTTTACTATCAAACTACTGCCACTAATTTCCAAGTTGTCCACTACTAAATTGCTTAAAAAATGCATTATTAAAATCTTACTTTGAACCGCGCAAAATATCTGTATTTATGTGAAATATCGGTCATCGATGCCGTGCGTTGGTGATGAAGCTCCGGATATGAAACATCAAAATGATAGAAACAGTTTTTTCTCTAAAAGCGGTCGCCCCTCGGCAGGCAATGGCAAACCTACGAATGTATTTTTGCCATGAAAAAGCTACTCTTAAAAAATATCTGGGGCATAAAATTGAAGGTCCCCACATTTATGGAAAAATATTAAAACGGAAATAGGAGGAGTATCAAGGCTGCAGTATTGCAGCAATTATTGGGAAGCCCAATGTGAAAAGTTTTCGATTTAACTAGTAAAGGATTTAAGGTTATAAACATTAACTCAATAACTTTTAATTTTTTAGGGTTAGAAATGAGTATTAAATTTGTGAACCTTCAATCCTAAGCTATTCTACTTCATTTTATATTTACGCTATTTCCCAATCTATAGTTCAATGAAGATATAGTTTTATAAACTACTCCAATTTTCTTCCCTGAATACTCACTTCTAATTTGGCTCAATTATCATTTTCATGAGTACAAAACAAGTTTCCTTCTTTGCCTCAATTAATAGTAAATATTGTTTAAAATTTCTTTCAGATATCGCAACAAAATTGTACAATAACCATCTCCTACCAGAAACGCCCAGCGCATCTCACCTGCATGTTCGCGGTATTGAGGGACTTTTAATACTAAAAACTCCAACCTATAGGTAGAGCTAGTTTTGTAGTATAAAGTAGTGAGATAAGTAAAAGTAGGATATGTGAGGGAAAGAATATTTAAGTAATCTAAGGGGGTTGAAATTGAAAGCAAAACGTGCGATCAAAACGTCTGCTGATTTTGGTAGGTGAATTGTACCTTTCGCACGTTCTAAAGTCGGAAACCCCTTCCCTAAGCTCTTCTTAACTGCGAGATGTAACTACAAATACTTGAACACGTAAATACTTAAATATATATGCGTATATTTGTGTGTGCGTGAATGCGTGACTGGCTACAACAAGTACTCGTACATAAAGGTGCAATTGACACTGGTGGATCAAGAAATTGGTTCAGTGGGTGCTGGATTTAAAAGTCTTTGGTTTTGGTTTTGTTAGACTTTCAGAAGACTTTTGCTTTATTATTTGATATCTCGAAAATTCATTAAATCCCGAGCAAAAAATTAAAATTAACCGTTCGCTCTTTCTTCGACAAACTTTAAGTACTTGAACTGAACTGCGTTCAGAATGAGAGAGAGAATTTTGACGATTGCAAGCCGGAATTTTTAGACTCGCAATTCAAGTGCGGAATAAATTCTTATCTAACTTTGAATAACCTCAAACTGTTGTTTTTATTAACAATCAACAGAAAACATTCTGTAAATTTAGCTACCTTGGTTGCCTACTCAATGAAAACTGGGATGATTCAGCAGAACTAAGATGTCGCATTGAAATGGTAAGTTTCGCGTTTCTTAAAGATGACAAAGTCCTAAAATGTCGCGACTTCAATCTGCAACTAAAAATACGTTTCATAAAATACTATGTATGGTCCTTCTTCTTTACGGTATGGAAATATGGACCATAAAATTGTCAGACATAATCAGTCTGGATGCATTTGAAATGTGGCTTCTCTGGAGATTACTCAAAATACTCTGAATCGTATACGTTTCTAATGAGGAAGTGGCGCAAGACAACTACTCAGGTGTACCAAACGTAGAAAAATATCGTATCGGGATCATATATTTGAACTGCTACAACTTATAACTTATATTGCAAAGCAAGATCGAAGAAAGAAGAGGTATCGGGCGCAGGCAGTTTCCTTGGTTGAGGAGCATAAGGCAGTGGGCCGGAAAGCAGCTGGAGACCGCGAATCATTTTTAAGTATAGTTCCAAAGTATGAATGCACGCACTGTTTCCTAGGTAGGTAGGTAGGTGAAACGGTTTAAGTACTACTCTGGCAGGCCCCAAGTAGCACTAAATCGCCGTTTTTGATACATTATCAGACGTCCATATATGCTTGTACGAGTATCTACAGCCAGCCAGAGCTGTTGATGTAAAAGAGAATAATGATGGGATTTAGGTTCGCGCTCTGCTCAGGCTGTCGAAGATTGGAGCACCCAGTGACCTTAATCGCCTAGTTGCCAATCCCAGACATTTATAGAGAAAGTGCTTAACGGTTCTCTTAATGGTTCCCACAGCTTCTGCAATGGGGATTAAGTGGTAAACCTAGCATTATTTCCTATTTGATAATATTGTTGATGATTGTTCATGATTCGTCACAATATTTTACTTGATCGAAAACGGACCGATCGGTATTATGGTTTGTTAATGAACTTTATTAAATATTTTATCCTGAATTGAAACTACGATCGCATGAAAATTTCCAAACTCCTTCTTATAATGAGGAATTGCAACTTGATCACAGTCTACTAGAGACCAGTCGATTGACTCTTTCGAATAGATATATTTTTTTCTTTGTCGGATAGATATATTTCAGATAGACTAATATGTGCACAGACAGTGCACAGCCAAGTAGTAAGCAAATCCCTTGATGAACATTTATGGTGATCAGTCGAACTTAGATGAATAAAGTTTGCCGTAGCTGAGTGACTTTATGCGGGACTACCAATTTGTTGTTCCCACATTCGAAAGCCAGTGTGGATATGAAACGTCAAAGAAAGAAATAATAGTTTTCTAATAGTTGCCACCTTCAGTGGGTTCGTAAGTGACTACCATTCGAATGTGGCAGGTTCGAATCACCGAGCATGAAACATCAAATGGTTTCTAATAGCGGTCGCCCCTCCGCAAGCAATGGCAAACCTCCGAGTGTATTTCTGTCATGGAAAAGTTTCTCACCAAAAAACACCTGCCATTCGGAGTCGGCTTAAAATTGTGGCAAAGCAACAAGGCACACACCACAAATAGGAGGAGCTCGTCAATGTGGGGGGTTGGTGTGCAACTACAAGGCAAAGTGTCTGACTGGCGTTAACCTGGCAACGTCCAGCACTATCCTTGCAAACACAAATCAAGCACCTCACGGCCTTCAAAATTAATACAGGCAATTTCTAGATTCTGGGACCCCAGCACTCACTGGATACCGGCTAACGTTAAAAGGCACTTTAGCTGGATGCTGTAGTATTATGAAACCTTAGCAAACAAGAGAGGCATCTTGCTCAAATGGGCACACCATCCAATGCAGTAGGCGACGGTCGCTGTAAGTGCGAAGGCATTTTGAACCCTACCACACCCACAAAAAATTAAAACAAAGAAAGTGGTTTTTACTGTTCGACCTACCTTGAAAAACTTTCTTCTGTTCGGAGGGGGCAAAAAACCGTTGGAAGGTGGCATCAAGATGAACGCCTCAAATTAGAAGAGAAGCTCAGTCACAGATAAGTGGTAAATACGGTCCGATATCTTTTCTTGATGTGTAAGAGTACTTTCTTAACAAAGTATTGTTGTTGTAACAACATAAAAAGGTCCTCTTCTTGAAGAATATTGCTGAAGTAACAATCCTTGACCGGATTTAAAGAAGCGTCTAAGGCTTACCACAGCTCGGGCTTCTCTTCTACTTGTCCTTACGGTCACACCTGATGTCACAAGTGGCCTTGTGTTTGGAAGATGATAACTAGAATCACCGGAATTTCTATTTCTTGCCTGTGACCCCAAAGCTCCCCCGTAGATTTGCCCTCATAATTATACTTACATATACAGTCACTCAAATATGTATTCACCAATACATTTGTGCACCGATTTGTAGGATAGCAAAGATTTCAGTCGGAAAAATATATGTATGGATCTGTGTGTCAATGTATACATATAAAAATGTAACGGCGAATGGAAAGCATAAATTTATGTAAAAAGATCTGTGATTTATACAATGGAGCAAAGTTTTATTTCGCACGGCGTTTAATTTATGGAATTTCTGTTTTAACGTCGAGCGCACGAACTCACAAGTTGAGGCGAGCGGCCAAGGTGAATACGCGGAGCGCTGTAGTGACAGAAGCAAAAGTTGAAGTAGTTGAAGAGCACATGAAAATCCGTGAAATGCAATAACAATAGTGAGCAGCAAAGGCAGTGAGCAAAAGTAAGAATCGCCACCGCCATGCGCTCTACTCCCCGCCAACTGAAGTTGCAAACCGTAAATACTATGCAGAAGCAGTAACAAAATGAGTATATGGAAGGTGGGAGTAACATACTAAGAGCTTTCATAGTCTCCGAACGAAAAACAAAAGGGGCGAAAGTAGTGCACAGAGTGAGAAAACAAAATAAAATAAACCTGAAAACAAAGTAAAGGATAATAAATCAAATGCAATTTTTGCGCTGCGCTCGACATTCGTGCTCGTGCAATTCCAGAACGCGCCGTTGTGCGGGGTGCAACATAACTACACTTTTCCAAGGGTCACGCTGAGGTGCACAGGTTGGCTAAGTTGTAGTTGCAGCTTTAGTTGTGTGGGTTGAAAGCTGTTTTTGGCTGGGTTGGACGCCACCAACTTATAAAGTGGAAATTTTTGATTTTATTGTTTGCAGAAAGTTTCGCTTTTTCGGTAGATATTCATCCATTTATGTAGGCGGGCATATGTATGTGTGTGGGTGTGTGTGATCTCATCCTGCCAGTTACTACTTAGCTGGTGCGCTAGCTTGGTGGCGGGCTGATTGGTTGGCTTGACTTGACTTGGCATGGCATGACTCGGTTTGCTTGGCTGGTTTGTTGCGTTTATGGTTTGCGCTGCTTCCTTGTCCTTCCTTGCTTGATTTTTGCTAAGAAACTTTTGCTGCCATTTTGAAAATAACATTTTTTAAAAATGTTTTCATTTTATTTCATTTCATACAATTTTATTTTGTGCATGCTTTCGCAGTTGTTGTTGTGTGAATTTATGGCTTTGCTGATAATGCAATCGTAATGAAGGTGGTTGCATGGACTGGCGCTACTTTAGTTCGAGTATAGAGCAGCGCACTTTCTAATGAAAGAATAAATGCAGAATTGAAAATATGCTAAGGAAAATAATTGTAAATTTTTTATATGAAAAACATAGCTAATTTTTCGTATGAAGAGCTTGAAATGTTTAAGCGCGTTTTTTTTAGAGCAGACACCTAACAGTAGTTTTTGGATGCGCTAAATAAATTGCCATTTAAAAAAATAGTAGTACTTGGCGCGTATACTTCAGTTAGGTGTTTGGCCCAGTTCCTCCTTCTATTTGAGGCGTGCTTTAAGCCGACTCCTAACGGCAAATGGTTTTTATGAGGAGCTTTTCCATGGCAGAAATACACTCGGACCGCCGAGCGGCGACCGATATTAGAAAAAACGTTTTCTATAATTTTGATATTTCATGCACGGAGACTCGAACCTGTGCACTCCCGAATGGTAATCGCGCACCAACCCATTACGTGCAGCCTTTTAAACCTCTACAGCGGCATTATATGAGGCCTACTTCCCTCAAAGTAGCAATTAAATGTTGCCTCAACAGTGCACCACGATCTTACCTGGGTCCCTGGACACACAAACATTACTGGAAATTGAGTCGTGGATGGCTTTTGGCTAGAAGTCAGCTCTGCCCAGTTTATGGGCATCCTCTTATACTGAAGAAAGTAGTGGATTAGGTCAATAAATGGGCCACAGAGCTCACTTGTGAAGTAAATATACAGCTCTGGCCTGAAATTTGGTATTATCACCCATCACTACCTATTGGGAACACTTTGGAAGTTGCGGGGGGTTCTCTCTAATGACTTTGTCATAGATGCAGAAACGAGGAGGAAGTGGAGATTGTTAAACACTTTCTCTGACACTGTCTCGTTCTTGCTGGAATGCGTCATCGCTGTTTAAGCTCTTACTTCTTTGGACGTTTCGGAGGCTTAGAATGCGTAGCCGTCTACAATATTTCTTCGTTTATTTGAGAGACTAAGTAGGAATAAGAAGGAGAGACTTGAGCCCAAGCAAATGATATTACAATAGGTATCCAGGTGGTCACCTGAACACCTTAATGGATAGTTGTAATCACCGTAACCTAACTTAACTTACGCTAACTCAAGTCTTACTAGAAACCTCTTTCAAAGAGATACAGAAAATTTGTTTGTTAGCACAGCTGAGTTGATGAAAATACTGCGATAAAAAAGTTGATCGGTTAAATTCAGTAACCAATTCGAACTACTCTAAGTCCCTAATTGGGAAGTAGATGGTTTCTTGTCTTCCATTGTAGGGTCAAGTGTACCTCTTTCCTTGTGAATAAATGGACATCAGGCTGATGAATGAAAAGTGGTGATCTTGGGATCCATGTTTCTGGACTGACTTGCAGACTCGGTAACTCTAACCGTTATTTTTTCGGTGCATGTCAGCTTCGTCAGCTTTCTGCACAAAATTTCAATAATGCCTTAAAGCAGGTATTCCCAGCCCTCAAATTCGCAAACGAAAAAGCTTGCGTGCTTTCACATACCTATACGAAAGTAAAATAGATATAGAGGATGTAAAGTTTTCCTCATAAATTGTGCGAAATTACATTTGCAATCACAAACAGCGAAATCTCAATATACAATCAGCCGTGCGCAGGATATCAATAGACTTACAACTATAGGGTTTTTCAGTAAGAGCGCTTCAACTTTTGAACTTTTTTGAATAAAACACAAACGGTTTGACTTTTTCAACTAATTTTTTTTTTATTATCGAGTTTGAACATATACATTTAAGTATGAAATTCGATTTCTTTTGCATGATCACCGCGTGCACGTTTTACGAAGTCCAATCGTTGAACCCAATTTTCGACCACTCTTTTGCATAAATCGGCCGAAATTCCAGCAATTTCGTGTTCAATATTGGCTCTGAGCTCACAAATCGTCGCCGGCTTCTTACTGTAGACCAATGACAATCACATAACCCCAAAACGGGACAGCTTGTTAAATGGACCGTAAAATGGCCGTAATGCTCTTAACGTAGCAGCAACAGAACGATTATTTTCATAAAAAATTTGCACGATTTGCAATCGTTGCTCAAGTGTGTAGCGTTCCATAATGAAATGCATACTAATGAAGTTTAGAAATGACAAGCTAAAAATAAAAAATATTGCGTCGTTCGCCCTCCCTATCGGAAAAAAGTTAAAGCGCACCTATTGAATAACCCATTACTACTAATAGCAACGAAAACCGCCTTCAGAATTAAAGAAGGTGGTTTTCGGAATGCTAGGATATTCCATAGTGTTATTTTAGACAGACTTAGACTTTAGAATGGAATTTAAGGTAAAGTTCGACATGCGAAATGAATGTTACGAAAACCACGAGCAGGCATATTCAGACTGCAATCAATAAGAATCTAAGAAAACAATCTTTCACTATATGCGTGAGTGTCTGAGTGATCTACGATATAGAATTCTGGGGTTATTCTCGATTGTTAACTTGAAAGAAATTACAAAACCGAAATTAGACGACATAGGCAGATTCATAGTCAAATCAAGAGGGTTGAACTACTAAAAAGCAGTGGTGCGTCAAAATGGCAGCTTTTGTGCTAATTGGGGCTGGGCTGTGTCCTTCAGACATACCTGGGAAAGTTTTTAGAAACCTTAGACAGAATTTTTGTCAGATATGCACTGGGTATCTACGTAGTATCCGACTGCGGCCGAGCTAATGCAAAGAAGCGAGTTAGCGTACGTCACCATGGGTAACGAGTCATCTGACTCCTTAGGTAGGATGGCCTTGAGGTTCCGTTCTGCCACTCCCTTCTGCAGCCACCAAAGCCACGGCTAGCAAATGGGTTACTACAACCCTTGAGCTGATGTTACCTGTCATGTCCAACCGACTGTTGCAAATGCTTCTATCATTAAGCAGAAGGAACTGCAGACAGCTGGTTCGACTGATGACGGGCCACTCAGACAGAGTACTCTGCCCAGCTTATGAAGTGGAGGATGAGACGGCTAACCACTTCCTGTGCGTCTGCCCTACCTTCGCTCGAATCAGGTTTGAGGTCTTTGGAACTGATGTGCTAAGAAGGCCCCTTGGCAGCACAAGATCTACTTCTTCGGGAAAAAAAAAGAAAATTAAGGGGGGGGGGTAACGTTAATTCATGGAAAAAAAGGCACATTTTTATGATTTTTTTTTTGATGACACAGTTAAAATTTATTCGTCAAATCTTTTACTACATAAAACTATAGCATTTGAAGTATATTTTGTGAAATTTTCATCCAAAAATATTTAAAAATACGGCAATGGCAGAAATTATTCGGACGCATCTCAAAAAAAAGTAGTTTTGCGGTGCCCCTCATAACTCGGTGTTAAATCATCTGAAATCAAAAAACCAAAGTTATTTCGTTAGATAATCGTTTTCTCCGGGTAACGCCGAGAGGGTTTTTTGAAATTAAAAATTTTTCGATTTTTGGGAACACGTTAAAGTCAAAAACACGATTTTCGCGTAAAAAATCGGTGAATTAGTTACCGTAAAAACAAAAGTATCAACAAATTCGAAAAAAACTCTTCGGCGTTACCTTGTAAAACATCTACAGAAAAAGTGTTCAAAATTTCAAAATGATCGGTGCAGTAGTTTCAAAGTTATGAGGGGCACCGACTTTGAAAACGTAAGTTGTGGGAACAACGCTTTAAAGTTCAAATGGCGCGCGGTTGAGCCAGGTAGGTAGCAACACTTACATGGCTGTATCTTTGTAAGTTTTGCTCCGATTCATCTAAAATTTTCACAGAATATTCTTGAAAGGTTCTTCATTTAAAAAACCAAATAAAAAAAAAAATGCACAAAAAAAATTTAAAAACGTTACCCCCCCCTTAAAATGGATAGGTTTATAAGGAAACTGAAAAAAGAATTAGCGGAGCCTGGGAATATTCAAAAGAACTATTCTTACGACCTATCGAGTAAAACACCAAACATTTCACTCTTTTTACAGCAGGGTTTTTTTGTTCTTTGGATAAGTAAGTCTCATGATTCTCATGTGCGGTACAGACAAGACCCAGATTTTTTAATTTTTTAAAGGAATATTGTGTAATTGCCCCTGGCCGAATTTTATACCTGCAAAATTTTGAAACATTTATCTGAAACTCCATAATTCAAAATCTACTAAACCAATTGTTTTGAAATTTTGCACAATACTTCTTCATATAATTTACCAGGTTTTCCTGGGAGCATTGATGTTTTTTTTTATTATCAAGCTTACAATCTTATCATTATTTTGAGTCGTTTTACCACTGCGAACTGAAAGGTCAATTGTGCCGCCTTAATGGGCTCGGAGTATATCTATGTGTCTATATCCGATAAACTACTTCGTATCCTAAAAGGAATCGTAATAGGATGGAAGTTATAATACTTCAATGTTTTTGTCATTTTTTTGCCTCAAAATCTTATTATTATAAAACAAAAATGTGTTTCAATTTCCCGCAGGAAATAAATTATTTAAAAATAAATGCGTAACTTATATCTCTAATTTTTTACAAATTTATGGACAACTCATGGAGGGGTCCTAAGCCGAACTATTCGTTTGTCGTGGCAAGTCGCTGCATGCATTTTTTAATGTAGCAAGTATTTGCGCTAATTACGACAGCTAGTCAACAGGCGCGAATTCAACACCATTAGCACAACAACAACTTCAGTAAAATATCATATCTAATTGAACTTGTTTTGATGGTTGAATTACAAAACTTTCAAAATAATATTTATTTCACACTATCAGTAATAAATCTCAATTTATGGTGCGAGTGCTTGTGGTGTCGGTGGCAGCTCTGTCGATGTTGCTATTGTTGTTGCTTTCTGCAACAGTGCCTTGTAGCGTGTGAAAAAAAAAAAAAAATTTAAATAAAGACAACTGCAAGTGGTGGAACGAGATCCAAATAAAAATGCGCACTTTATATTCCAGCAGCAACACATCTGGAAGGGAGATGGAGGGAGTCAGGCTTCGGTGCACGGGTGTACGCAAGTTGCTGAAATATGTATATACATATATATGATATATATATTTTATCTAGACATACTTTTTTTAATGCAATTAAAGGAATGTGTGCGTTTGCAGGCGGCCAAAGTTGAGTAAATTTGTGCGTGACTACTATTTGACTATTCGCGCGGGTTCGGCGCGCACTGTAGGCTTCTAATATCTAATGACGGAAAAAGTGCTTCCTGCTAGTGTAGGCTACGAGAGAATTTCTATCATACAAAACATCAAACAAATTCCATTTGCTATTGAATGGCGGCACTAACTCATTCAAATAATTGTGGAAATATAGAAGGTGAAATTCAAAATAAACAAGACTGAGCTAAAATAGAAACGGCAGGGGCTTTGTTCTGCTAACTTGGAGTTTATTTATTCAAAATAGTCCCTCTGGCCTTGCGCGATTTAAAAGCTTTTCGAAAGAGTGTTTCAGGTCATTGACTGGAATGTCTTTCAGGATGTCGGTGCAAATATTTGGATGGCCTCTACGGGTGCAAAACGTTTTCCTTTCATGGCCAAATGCAATTTTCCGAATAGTCACAAGGAGCCTTATCAGGCGAATACGGTGAGTGATTGATGGTTAAAATGCGATTTGTAGTCAAAAAATCAGTCACAAGAGTGCATCGATGAGATGGTGCATTATCATACAAAAAGCGCCAGCTTCCTACTTCGTGGTATTCAGGGCGAATTCAATTCAAAACGCCAAGCTAGAAAATTGCATTGACGGTTTGGCTCTTTGGCACGAACTCTTTGTGAATAATTCCCTTCGTAAGCAAATCGTAAAAACAAATGAGCATCAACTTAATTTTTGACTTCTCCAAACGCGATTTTTTGGTTGGTGGCTCGTCTGGGTCATTCGGCACTTAGACGCTTAGTTTCGGATTCATGTTGGAAACACCACGTTTCATCCCCAGTTACAATGTTGTAAAGGCAGTTCTCGTATTTTCTCGCCTCTTTAATGAGGTCTTTCGAATGTTGAATTCTGAGCAATTTTTGGTCCTCAATTAATTTGTGCGAAATGAAACGTGCAAAGACCTTTCGTAAGCCCAAATTATCAGTTAAAATGCGATAAATCGATGTTTTGGAGATATTCAACTCCGATTCCATGAATTTCAACGATGATTTTGGTTCATTTTTGATAAGTTTACGAACAATTTCAATGGATTACTGATTTTGGGCGGTATGTTCATTGACATTTATGCTTTCACAACCGTCTCTCAAACTTGTAAGCCACTCACGAACTCTGGCACGAGATAGACAATCATCGCCATAAACTTTTTTCTTCAACTCAAATGTTTCAGTAAACGTTTTACCGATTTTAAAACAAAATTTTATATTAGCTCTTTCTTTGAAACTCATTTTTGTACCGATGACACATACATACTGACACTTTAGACGCAATAACTTCGCTTCCACTGAACCGAATGTCACCAAGCTTTCACTGGAAGCCAGTTAGGGATGTAACTTCCAACGATCTAACTCATTAAAAAGATGGCACCATCAAAAACATATTTTGGACTTCACTTTGTAAAAGTATACTCATTTATATGAGGTATACCTATTCTCGCTCGCAGCGAATCTTGGTCGATAGCTTTATTGCTGCTTTCATAAGCGAATTTTTCGAGAAGCGAGAATAACCCAAACCTAGTGAGAAGTGGCGAATCGAAGGCGCCTCTTTTTTCACCTTCCATTAGATCTCTACATAAATTCTTCATTATTATCTAAAGGGTGATTTTTTAGCTATTATCTTTTTAAACAGTAGGTTTAAACAGCTGGCGCACGTTTCGTGTTTTGTTTCACTGTCAAACATCTTAAGTTTGGTCTATAATTTAACCATGAATCGTCTTACAAACGAACAACGCTTGCAAATCATAGAATTTTATTATAAAAATGCGTGTTCTGTTAAGAAAGTTTAAAGTCGAAAAATTTTGTTCGGCGACGAAGCTCACTTTTGGATCAATGATTTTGGTCAATGTACGTAAATAAGCAGAATTGTCGATTTTGGAGTGAATATCAGCTAGAAGAATTGCAAGATCTACCAATGTATCCAGAAAAGGTCACAGTTTGGTGCGGTTTATGGGCTGGAGGTATCATTGGACCGTACTTCTTCAAAGATGCTGCGAATCGTAACGTAACTGTGAATAGTGAGCGCTACCGTGAAATGATATCCAACTTTTTTTTGCCCAAAATGCAAGAGCTTGACTTGCATGACATGTGGTTTCAGCAAGACGGTGCCACATGCCACACAGCAAGCGTAACAATGGACTTGTTGAGAGGCGAGTTCGGTGCACATTTTATTTCACGTTCGGGACCTGTCAATTGGCCACCCAGATCATGCTAAATAACGCCTTTAGATTATTTTTTGTGGGGCTATGTTAAAGCTCATGTCTATTCAGACAAGCCTGCTTCAATTAACGCATTGAAAGACAACATTAAAGCATTTATATGTGAGATACCGGCCGAAACATTGGAAAGAGTATGCCAAAATTGGACTAAGCGGATGGACCATTTGAAGCGCAGTCGCGGTCAACATTTGCATGAAATAATCTTCAAACATTAAATGAAAGGGACTGTACTATCGATTTAAATTAAAATTTCATGCATTTTTATGAATTTTACGTGTGTTTTTTTGAACAACTTTCCTATAGCTCTTAAAAATCACCCTTTATTTGTATTTATTTATTTATATTTAGAATAAAGAAGTTTATCCATGATAACACATTCATGCAGAGTTCCCAAAACTGCTTATTTTGTACAGAAATATGTATACCATCAATATCTTATAGAGCAGACCCTCATATACATATAGCCGAATATACTTTTGCACGTCCATGCCTATGTGCTGTACTATCTGGTGGCAACCTTGGCTAAGTTTGTTAAAAGGGCTAAACCAAACTGCTATACCTTCGTTGTTGTTCATCTAGCAAAGGTTCGCTGTTTTCTTTTTTCACTTTTTACCCATTATAGTTGTTGTTGCTTTAGCTGTTGTTGACTGCAACGCCAACTGAATTTGTAACTGGCAAAATCGTGACTAATTACAGAAATTAAAACGCTGTAATTTAATTATGTATCGGCGATTTGTTATCGCTGCAGCAACAGCCAGTCAGTCAGCTCGGCGACCATTCAGGCATTCAGCCATTCAACCATTGAGATCCAGCAAAGTGCAACAACCAATGGCATCAATGGGCAACAACAATAGAACAATACAAGTAAACGGCAGCAACTAAAGAAATAGAAATGTATGAAAAGTTGAAAAGTTTAAAAATAAGAAATCTAGAAAATGAAACAACATTTTTTTTAGTATCAGAGAAAATGAAGTAAAGTCAGTTTAAATATTTTATTTTGCATATATTTGTTCCATTAAAACTGTTTTACTAAAACTACTGAAACAACCCCTGCATAATGTTATTTCTTCTCCTAAAGCAAGACTTTGCCACCAAAAATTAAGTCACACATTGCCGCATATCAACTCAACGTGTGGATTTTTCCAAATGAAATGCAACATAAATGGCCTTTTTACATATTTTTTGCATTGTAATTCAGCAGCCACTGGTCTCCGCTGCAAGGGGTGGATAAGGAAGATCCAATACACATTTGAATAATTGATATCTGTCGACTGCCGCTGAAGTTCAACGCGGTAGAGTGCAAGCACCCGCTTGTTTCGATCTCACTTTGCTTTGGCCGCTTTGGACTGCGCTTTTCTTTTGATTTATTCACTTTTGAATCAGTCAGCTGACCGTTAGGATATTGAACTCTGCGCATTTCAACATACGAGAATACGTGTGTACATATGTATGTGATTTCAGATTTAAAGAACAAATTTTCAGTCTTTAGCTTCATTTATAGTTTAAATTGTGATTTGCATGGATTTGTAGTATGTGGCTACATTAAGAGCGTTCGAATTTCAAAATTAAAAAAAAAAGATTAAACATATTGCCAAATTTGATTTTGTTTTATTGTTTTAATATATATTCTATGACGTTGCGCATGTATAAGGTTGTCAAAAAAGTCTTGCGGTATTTCCGTAAGCTTGTCTTTGCAAGCGCGTAGTTCTAGTTGTATTCGTCGCATCGGTTCACGCTAGAGCTTTTTGGAAAGCTCTTTTCACGTGCTAACACGTGTTTGATTCATTGTTGTTTGCTTTTAGTCGTTCGTGAGTTATAGCGTCGCAAACATGGAGCTAAATAAAGAGAAAATACGGCATATTTTACAGTACTACTACGATAAAGGCAAAAATGCATCTCATGCTGCCAATAAAATTTGTGCAGTTTATGGACCCGATACAGTTTCCATTTCCACCGCACAACGATGGTTTCAATGTTTTCGTTCTGGTGCAGAGGTGATCGAAGATGCCCCACGGTCCGGAAGGCCTGTCGTCAAAAATTGCGATAAAATCGCTGAATTGATCGAAAGAGACCGGCATAGTAGCAGCCGTAGCATATGCCAAGAGCTGGGCATGAGTCATCAAACCGTTATAAACCATTTGAAGAAGCTTGGATTCAAAAAGAAGCTCGATGTATGGGTGCCACACGACTTGACGCAAAAAAACATTTTTGCCCGTATGGATGCATGCGAATCGCTTATGAATCGCAACAAAATCGACCCGTTTTTGAAGCGGATGGTGACTGGCGATGAAAAGTGGGTCACTTACGACAACGTGAAGCGCAAACGGTCGTGGTCGAAAAGCGGTGAAGCTGCCCAGACGGTGGCCAAGCCTGCATTGACGGTCACATCTTTGGTGACGCGCCAGAAGCTCCGGGAGCTCGGATGGGAGGTTCTTTTGCATCCACCGTATAGTCCGGATCTCGCACCAAGTGATTACCACCTATTTCTGTCCATGGCGAACGAGTTTGGTAGTCGGAAGTTGTCCACAAGAGAGTCCTGTGAAAATTGGCTCTCCGAGTTTTTTGACAATAGGGAAGCGAGCTTCTATGAGAGGGGCATTATGAAGTTGGCATCTCGTTGGGAACTCGTCATCGAACAAAACGGCGCATATTTGACTTAAATCGCATCATTATAACCAATTTTATGAACAATTGAAAATTCAATAAAAATACCGCAAGACTTTTTTGACAACCTTATAATATTATCTCGATCAACCGCTGCTCCGCTGTAGGTTGCGCACCCTAGTGAAGCACTTTTGAATGACATATTCACATAAATGGGGCTCACTTTCACGATGAACGCGAATTATCTTAGCCTTCAAAGTTGCAGCCGTCATAGACCAGAGAATTCACGTAGGCCCACAGAAAATAATCGAGCGGCTTTAAAACTCCCGATCTCGGTGGCCAGTGAATGTCACCGCCCAGCAAGAAGACTAAGCCATCGAGCTTTTGAGCTAATAAATTCAAGTTTCCAATGTGAAATATGGAAAATAGTGTCATTCTGTGCCAAACCGCATTTTTATGAAATCCGTAAAATCTATCCCAGGCCACAAAAAGTGTATTATCGTCGTCCGATATCGGTCGCCATTGATAAAGAATGCATCTCATTGGGTATCTTCAAGGAATCAAGGGTCGATAATGCCGCCGTACTCCAAAAGATACCTTTTCCAAAATGTAGGAGCAACTGCTGAATCTCCTGTGGATTTTCGTTGCTGAAAATTAGGAATTTTTCCCTTGTTTACGAAGCCACTTAACCGGAAATGAGCTCCGAATGGTCAAGAAAATCATAAATTGAAAGCAACGCACAGCATACTGCGTACAGCACTGATTTTGATGCATCCAAAACGCATTGAATCGGCCAGTATTCCATAGCTTAATGTCAAGACTAAGTGTAGTTTCTATGGCATTTATTAAAATAAACCAGCCGAAGATCCATACTTTACTATTAACACTATAAGGTATTGGCACATAGTCATAGTCTACTTGAAGCCAATGGGCGCACAGAAAATTAAAGAGTATAGATTTTTCCATCCTTGACATAAATTTGAAAAAGCAAGAAAAGAAGCACTTTTGATGGTTCACGTGAAAATATTTCGTAGAAACTTCAGTTCACGCAAGAACATACAATTTTTTTTATAATTTTCTTTATCTTTTTTTTCTGAGAAACTACAGTATACGCAAGAAAATAAAATTAAAAAAGAAATCATTTTCTTTTTGATTTTTTTTTTTTTAATTTCAAAAAAACTAAAACGAAGTTAAAAAGATTTTTTTTTTGCGTGAATTGAAGTTTCTCCGAAATTAGAAAAAAAACCAAAAAAAAAAAAGTAAGAGAAAAAAAATTAATAAGAAAATTAAAAAAATGCCTTTTTATTTTTTTTCTAATTTTCTTTTGATTTTCTTTTTAATTATTTTTTTTTTCAATTTCGGAGAAACTTCAATTCACTCAAACAAATAATTTAAATATTTTTTTTTTAATTTCCTTAATTTTTTTTTATTTTAATTTTCATTTTAATTTTTTTTATTTCGGAGGAGCTTCAATTTACGCAAAAAATATTTTTTTTATTTTCCTTTCATTTTTTATTTTAATTTCCAAAAAAAAAAAATAGAAAATTACATTTTTTTTTTATTTTTTTTTCTTGCGTGAACTGAAGTCTCTCCGAAAAAACGAAAATTAAAAAAATAAGTAACATAAATAATACATGATTTTCATGTTTTTCAGAGAAACTTCTTTTTATTTACTTTTTTTTGACGAAACGTCGGAGAAACTTTAATTCACGCAACAGAATATATTTTTTCGAAAATTATAAAAAAAAAAGAAATTAAAAAGAAGGTAAAAAAAATATTCTTTTATGTGAATTGAAGGTTCTCCGAAGTTACAAAGAAAAAACACAAAACGAAAATTTAACAAAACAGAATAAAAAAACTTAGGAAAATATTTTTTTTTTTTTAATTTTGTTTTCCATTTTTTTCTGAGAAAGTTCTTAGTATACGCAAGAAAATAACTTTTTTTTTTATTTCTACTTTCAGCACCATGTTTCGCATTTTAGTTTCGACTAAAGTTCTCTACCTCACCAAGTCAGGTAAAGAAGCCGCTTTAATTGATTTTGATGTGGCGCTGAAAGAGGCATCACACTTTAGAGTTGTGGCGGTTCTCTCGCTCGCCGGTCTAACGGCAGTATTTTGAGCCGATCTGACTCCCTTACTTAATAGCTGTAATATGCAATGCAAGGAATATTGATATTCTCACCTTGTCCCGTCTATTTTCCCTAGAAAATTCGAATCGTGCTTCTAGCCTCACTTTCTGCTAAACAAATGCGAATGCGTTGCTGAAAACGATTTTCCGAAATCAAACAAAAATTTTTAGCTGTAAAATAATTATTTCTGCTCACTTGCGGATAAATGAAACTGAAGAGCTGTCGCCACTCACATGAATCATGCTACTTGGACTGAGACATGTCATATGACTGTGTATTCACTAAGCAGAGAATTCAGAAGGTGGCGCCTTCCGAAAACCGCTACTCAATTTTTGCGAATTTGACAATTGAGTGAGGTCAGTAGGTCAGGAATTTACGATTCAATCGTCCTTTCAAGTAAGAAATCGACAAATTTATCGATTATAATGACGACACATCGACTAGATCCAAATTGCTCAATTGACGGAGAAGGAATAGTTCCTGTTCCTGTAATAATTAATCGACAAAAGGAGGAACTGTGTGAGAAATAATATGTATGTCAATTGACAAGGAATGCTATGTTCCTACGGCAGGTAATTCGCTATCTTAGTGATTCGCTAATTTCCGCACCTATTATTAATTTCGGCAGCTCTCACAAATTCCCTTAGCTCTCTCTCTCTCTCTCTCAAAACTAAGATTTTACTTTATTGTATAGCGAAGATTTTATTAATTTATTCCTTTTTTCAGCAATAAGAAAAAGTGTCAGCAGATGGCAGCAGATCAGAGAAAGGACCCTAATAGGAATATGAGGCATTGGTAGAGTGGCTGTCGGAAAAACATAAACAAATGTTCTATTTTTTTCACGATATCTACTTTTGCTTCTATTATTAAATATTATTATAATATTTTCTGGTTATTATTCAACGTTAGTTAATTTTGTCTTGGTTGGTTCTTCCATTTTACTTTGACAGCTAATTTCGATAAATTTTCGATACAAATCAGGGTTTGTTCGTAATACGCAAAGTAATTGAGACTTAACTACTTACGAAAGATGTGACTCACTCTCAAATTTTTTTATATTTAATTTGCCCTTCAAAGACTTCATAAAATACAGAAAAGAGTTAATATAAAATAAATTAATGTGTGTTGATACCACCTCAAACCCAAGTTGCAATAATAATCGACAACATTTCATTTCATCGAGGTGCAAACCTCCAACACTTCTAATTTAATTTAACTGAAACTCTTCACTTTGGTGAACAATTTCAATAGAGAACTTGATCGAAAATAATTAGAGAAATAAACTACAGAAATGAAATGGGACTCGTCAGTTTTGAGGGATCAAATCGACAATTTCAATAGAGAACTTGATCGAAAATAGTTCCATAAATAAACTACAAGAATGAAATGGAACTCCTCACTTTGGTGGAGTCAAATCAACAATTTCAATAGAGAACTTGATCGAGAATAGTTACAGAAATAAGCTACAGAAATCTGGAAAACTAGAGATAATTCTAAGAGTTAGGTATATTCATACGAAAATCTGGTAAGTTTGCGGAGGAGTGGTGAGTCCTCAACCCACCTTTCTCTCCCTTAAATCCCATATCTCGGCCTTAAGTGCAATGGACAATATTTCCAGAGTGCTTTACAAAAATTTCCGCCCATCTACAATTCCATTCCACATCTAAAATTAGTATATTAGTAATAATGAAAACTTTATAATTATAATGGACTTAATATTTCTTTAGTGAAATGAAATTACGAGTATTTCCCCTCCCGCGTACCTATATTTCAATTAAACCGTTTTTTCAGCCATTAATATTATATTTTTTTAATAGACATAAAAAAAATTTTTTTAAAATACGAAAAGCAAATATTTGGAACCCACAAAAACAGTTTAAATAATTTGTTCAATTTTTTCATGCTCTCTGTATGTAACTGCAGTTGTTATGTTAAACCTCCAAATCTGAATAGCTGACAAGAATTTAAAGCGAAAATTGGACAACAACAATGGCAACTGCCTCAATATACGGCTAAATCATTCACAAGCCAAGTAACGAGAAAAAAGAAAAACTAGACAAGAGAAAATTTAAACAACAAAAAAAAATTCTCTGCTTCAAAGAACGCCAAAATCAAAGTTCAACAAAAATACATAATTGCATATTTCGTCAGCAATTTCGAGCCAATTCATTCGGACAGGCAATGGAATTTGTATAGCCATATAAATTTGGGGACTAGCAAAGAGTGGGAATAATGCATGTAACTGGTCGATTGGTAGGTAGTGGTGGTTAGGTACAGGAACAGGAAGGAAAATCAAGCCGCAATGCCAAACAGACAGACAGCCAACAAATTTACCGTTGCAGCAATTGGGTTTATAACTGCAAATTTTCAAATTATCAAGCCGTGAACCCCAAAGCTATGTAAAATGGTTAAAAGTGTACGTATCCACTCGTACACCGTAATGATCATGTAGGAGGATGTGTGCGAGAAATGAAGCCCTGGAGGAAATCGAGATAGTTTTGAAGCAATTATTTGTGCTTTTATTTATTTAAATCTTCAGTACAAAGTACCTTACAGAGTAGACGCTATTGAAAGATACAAAAAGTTGGGCAATTAATTTCAGATTTTTTATAAAACATTAGAGCATTAAATCCTCGACGTGTCTAAGCTATAGGGCAATAGGGCATTCCACATGGAATGTATAAAATTAACGAAGGCTTCTTTGAGAAACGTTAAACTCCATAAGCACCTGCTTTCAATTAGAATAGTAAATTTGACTTTTTGTGCAAATTTCTTCGCTGGTGGATAGCAGATTGTAGTCCTATGCAGATAAGTGATCCCTAACTAAGACCATAAAATATTTATTTCACATCAGACACCGAGAAACAATTTGTTGGTTCTGTGAGCACTTAAGGTGTTACTCGAATAATTTGCTAGTCTTGTCCGAATGGACAAGCGTGTTAGTCTGCGTGAGAACACAGAATTTTCGGGACACGCCGGATTACATTTATTTTTGAAACAGAAACGTAGACAGGTAGAGGTAGAAACAAAATCGTCACAAGACTTCGTCTATCAAAACACTTATTTCGAGGGCATCAAAAAATTGTAAAAAAGCTATATGAAATATATGAGAAACTGTTAAGAGATTATTTGAAAAATAATATTTTTTTGCCGAACACAGGATGTTTACATTAAGCGGACCCGGTGGTGTAGAAATTTCAAAAAATCGATTTTTTGTTTTTTCGATATTTCGAAAGTATAGTATCTTAAGAATGTACTGTGAAATTTTCAAGCGGAAATTCCCAATTTTATATCTTCTACAACCCATTAACTAGGTTGAGAGCGATCCGCGAAAATTCCCAATATTATAGATTACAGCCCATTAACTAGGTTGAGAGAGATCCGCGCGCTCCTGTACCTCAAACTTTATAATCATTTATCTCATCGGTCCACATTGGTTTTAAGAGAGCTGAGTAAAGTGAGAACTTACTTTCGGAGAAACATGAAAATTTTGATATATGCAGTAACCATTATAGGCTTCTGAGTTTTATTCGTAGAGCCTTCCGTTTGGTGAAAATATGGGGTTTCCATGTGGGTTTGCTATCAAGATGCATGCCGAGATATTTTGTGAGGTTAGTTTGAGGGATTATTTCATATTATTGACGGGTAGGCAAGTTTTTCGACTAAGTGTAAAATTGACTTGGGAAGATTTTGTCTCGATTGGCTTAATTTGCCATTCATTCAACCAATGCGTTATTTTATCACCTCCTTTTTAGAGTTGTTGGGAGGCCACAAGGGGGTGGGAGTCAATTGTTAGTACAGCAGTGTCATCCGCGAACTTTTCAACTATTTTTTCCAACTATTTTTCCATAATACTGCCGTGGGGTATACCAGCTGAACTTTCACATAGTGCAGACTGTTCTTCGCCTTGCTTGACAAAGATGTATTGATTTGCGAGGTAGGACTTAGTAAATATGTAATAATTTATTGGTAGAGTGTCTTTTATTTTATAGAGTAAGTCATCATGCCAAACGCGGTCGAAGGCTTGAGATATATCGAGAAAAGCCGCTGTGCAATATTTTTTGAAGTGAAACTTCTCGATGGACGAGCGAGAGTGGAGAGTAAAATTTCAAGGTCATGCAACGTTTTGGCCATTTTCGTTCCGCGAGAGAGGAAAAAGATATAACGTAGAGGAAAGGGAGAGAGAGAGGTATGCCTTATATAAATCTTAGATACACTTTAAGCTACTTTTCCCGAGTTTTTCCTTGTGGTTGCAAATTTCTAGTGAGAAATAACACTGCCTACTTTTTGGAGCTTGTTTGTTGGTGCAATCTTGTAGGAAATGTATTTTTGGTGCCTACTTATTGGCGTTATATTTGCTTGGTGCCTACTGTTTGGGGCCTTTTTTGGTCCCAATTTTTTTGGCGTTTCTTTTTGTGCCTACTTTTTGGCGCTTATTTCCGTTTCCTGGCTAGTGCTTGTGCGTACTATAAAGTGCTATCCATTCCGGCGCACAGTGTGACTTTTTTCACTTTTAGGATGCCAAAATTAATAACAGCCAAACCAATGGAGCAATTCGTTTCAAATTTTGCAGTGGAGTTGCAGATACCTAAATCTGATTTGAGAATAAAAATGGGCGTGATACGCTCACTTTTTCTCCTTGCCCACATATAAGGTAAAATTTCACATAATCATATTTTCTACTTTAAAAGCATTTTCTAGTGCCAATTTAAATACAAATTGTTTAGATTTCTTAACTTTAGCTTAGAGGCTTATGACTAATATTTAAAAGATTTCATTCAGCACCTGGGTACCTTTTTATACTACATTATACTGCTCAATGAAGGAGATAATCACAAATTGTTTCAATGATAAATATGTCACTTATCTTTATTTTATTAATAGCAAGCCAAACAACAGTTTCTAAAGATTAAACATAACAAAACATAAACACTTATTCGAAAGCAATTATTCATAATACTTCTTCCTGGGCCAGCAATGCAATTACATCTTGAGGCAAAGTCCCGCGCTTGGTTTTCGATGGCTTACGTAAGCTGCAAATGTAGGGATCGGATGATATTAGAAGCCTGTGCAATAAATCCTCATTGGTTTGAGTTCGTGAACTTTTCATTGTATACCATTCACGATAATTTCTGACATCTTTATTTCTCGATTTTTGCGCTTCTTCGGAAAGCTGACCAATAGGAACCATGCATGACGATATTATATGTCTTGAATGGAACAGTATTTTATGCAGACTGACTGGCATATTGTACCACTCATATTCCCTCAAATAACGTGTGTCTCTCACGTATACCTCAAAGGCCTCAGAATTTATCTGAAATACACACCCTAAGCAAGGCAATATGGTGAAAAGCCTTTTTAAGAAACATAAGTTAATGCCTGTAATGTCTGCACTAACTTCTGCATTACTAAAAAAAGTCGTGCTGTATTTCCGTCATTTGTATTGCCAGATTTCTCTATTGGCATATCAATTAAAAGCCCAGTTTCGTTTCTAAATCTGCTTTGAATGTTTTCCTTCCTCTGTTTCAGTTTTTCCTTATTTTCGGCGCCTCTTACACATAATGTCCTTAGTTCCAACCGATATGCAATGTGCAACATACACTCCATGCACCGTATCCATGAGTGAAGTGGCGAAATGCCGAATCTTAGCATGTTTGCGTCAACTTTCCGTTCCGACAAAGCGCTAAAATTCTTCATATCCTTCGCTAAAGCACCACATATATAACACGCTTGAGATGAGGTATATGCTGAAAGTGCATTACATACTTTACCGTCAATCATACACAAAATTAGTGTACTAGTAACTTTAAAGCTTAATTTTCCATCTTAATTATTGTAGGAAGAAGATTAGAAATTTGGTCTTCCACAATCTTTACTTCTCTCACAATAGCATCTCGCCTTTCTTTTTCAAACAAAAATTTAATGGGACGGCAATATCTGGTTGATGATGGAACAGGGTTCCACCATATAACAACTCTACGTTCATTAACTAGAGTATACATTTGGAGAAGTAGAGTGAAACAAAAAACATGCTGCTTTCAGATTGATTTTCTTCGCTGAACTTTTGCTTATACCGTTTTTGCTCCGAGCCGTCGCAACCCCATTTGAAAGTCACGAAAACTTCTTGAATACTGGGAATCGACAGCAGTACTTCTTTTTGTGCGTTACACAACCTTTTTATACTATGATCAATAAGCGCTTGCAACTCAATTTCGGCATACGTTTCGGTTACTGTGATTTTTTCTGGGTAACATAAAGCTTTGGACTTTTTTATGCAGTTATACGACGGATATAATTTGGGACTTATTTCTGCTGTATGCTGTCTATGCATATTATAGTCATGTGTTGAATCATTTGCATCTATTATCAGCGCAAGTGCTTGGTCTGGCGATAAGCTTTTGTTGCGCTCTTTCGAAAGTCGAGATTTTTTCAACACAGTACCTCTTGACGGTGAAGACAAACACAGCTTGTTACCGTTTGATCTAAGTCCCATTTCTGCCGCCATTAACACTTGTTCGCTATTTGATACTGCTAAAAGACTCTTTGCTTTTCTTTTCTTTGTGCGAAGAGAAGAATCGGAAAACGCCACATGTGGTCTACCTACATTGGATCTAATAAAAGATGAAGTTGATGGCCCAACATCAAGACGGTATTTTCCAAAGTCTTCACTCTTGGAAAACCAACTATAATTACGGGCTAGAACTTAACTTAACTCGGCAAGACCCCTCCCACTTTGAAGAAAATTGGTAACACAGTTTTTTTATACGCTCTCCTAGCTTTTTAGTATCCACGTCTCTTCCGATCACCGCAAAAATTTTCTCTAACACCGCATCACGAAGCGTTTCTTTTGAGCTCGTCAGCCAAATTTCAAAAAGTTCTATCCGAGCAATCGCCATGAAAACTTCTTTTAAAGCTGTGGTAGCAAATTGTAGCAAAATTTTATTCCAGTATCTGAAACACAGAATCCTAAAGGTCGTTTCGCTGTTAAAGAATGGACGGAACTCGATGGACCAATATACATTTTTCTCAGTAAAATATCAAAAATAATATTAAGCTACGGCTGTTTTAGTGATATTTTACTGAGTGGATTTTTATCGATAGTAAAAACTTTATAATCCTCTTACTTACCCCTGAAGTACAAAATTGTTGAAATTTAATCAGCAAATACTCAATTTTATGAAATTGATACTTATTCGTATTATAATTATCTTTTGACAAACTTCACAGCGATGTTCGGATAATAAATAAAAATTATTCAATTGACACACCGGCTTGTGTTTGTAAACGGTTATCTTTCTTAAAACTATTGTTTTGATAAATTTTGAGTACACTGTCGTAAAATTTGGTCATTTTTACACAACATACCGAAAGAAAATCATTTTCGCAGAACTTTTTTTTTTTAATTTTGGCATCCTAAAACGATAAAAAGTCACACTGTGCGGCCTCGGATTTATTGGTATTGCCTTGCGGTAATTTGTGCCATTGCTGCGGTCCTGGAATCACTGCGTTTGTGCGGATGATAAACGTTCGGACTAGTGTGCGTTGTTGCCACGATTTGTTTCCGGCGTCCGGTCGACCCTTCTCCATTTTTTGGAAATTTTGTCTATTTGTATTCTCTGCAAATGTTTTAAATTTATTTATGGTAGATATATATTCTTTCTCTCTCTCTCTCTCATTCTCTCTCGGGTCTTTCCCTCTTTCTTTGTCTGCCTTGAAAGTTTGACTTCTGTTATGTGTACTACGCTACACGCACTTTTTTTTGTTCCAATGCTTTGTGTAAGCTGTTCATGAGTCTATGGGCTTATTTGTTGGCTCTGTGTTTTTTCCTCAAACCGAATCGGTGATTTGGGATTATATTTCGGTCTTCAGTTATAGACATCATTATTTTGAGAAAAAAGAATTCCATTACTTTAGAGGCAATAGACTGATGGGCCGATATGATTCGACTTGCTCAGCACTTTTTCCTGGTTTGAGGACCAGTTTTACTTGAGCTACTTTCCATTGAGGGGGAACAAAACCAGATATTGTAATAGAATTATAGATGTGCGTAAGAAAAATTAGTATTTCTTTTGAGAGTTGCTTCAGTACTTCTCCTGTTATAAGTTCATAACCAGGAGCCTTTTTTTAAGATTTTTTTCAATTCTTTACATTCATTTTTCGTGAGTTTTTTTTATGGGTGGGTCACTCTGATGCGCGTGTTCTAGGGTATCTTTTACTTTTTGAGCAGTACTTAGAGAGGGTTCGATTTCGTAGGGGCAGAACACTCGGGTTAAGTGACGAGCTAATGTGTTTGCCTTCTCGAGATCTGTTTTAGCCCCTTTATTAGTTTCCATTTTAATGGCTGCTTGTGCTAGAGTTGGCCTTTTTAAATTTTTTGTTGCTCTCCATAGAGAGTGGCAGGGGTTACATCAAGTTTGCTGAGATATTTCTGGAGCTTGGGGTTGTTTTCTTTTTCAAGGAGCTCTTTGAGTTCTTGAGTAAGTGAGTTCGGTGTTTTTTTGTCCTCGGGTGCCTCTCTACATTAAAATTTATAAAAAAATTCTGCATATCATTTGATTTTTAATAACTACTTCGGCATTTCAGCTAATTTCTTAGAGGGTGTTTAATATACCCACATATACATACACACTTGGTATAATTTCAATTCAAATGGGCAACTGCACACATACACCGATAACCACATGTGGGCATGCATATGCATGGATCAAACATGAAGTTTGTGTGGGTACGAGCAGTTTCCAAATTCGCCAACAACAACTGCAACAAATAGAAGCCTTCATTCACATGATAGAGCATGTAATTTGCATACCCTTCAAGCTATCAACCGCTCCTTCACACTCGATATTTAACTCGCTGGTAATACAGCGTTTCCCCTTTGCCGCCCACTCCACTGAAGTGCCGACTTCAATGAATAGGCCAACAATTTGAGTGAAATTTTACAAATCGGCAATTATCACATACATATGTGTGTGTGTGTACATATCTACATGTACGACAGAGGTTGATTCTAAGCAGCAAAGCAAAAAATTGCACACAACATTTTTCAAGCGCTCAAAATTGTTTGCGCGAAAAAATGCGAAACAAATTGGAGCGAGCGATTTTCGTTTACTTAAAAAAATAACGGTTCAACTGTTGTTTGATTTAGCATAAACGGAAGAGTATTCCGCTGCGACCGCGCCAAGCGCTAGCGCGATTAAATGGTCAATTGTTGTTACTGGCATTTATCTATTTTTTATTTTCTACTTTAAATTTTTTATTTTGAATTTTTTTTTGTGCTTTCTTTTTTTATTCATCATTTACTTTCCTTTACGTTTTGTTGCTTGTTGGTGCATGAGAAATTATTGTTGTCGATTTATACTTTTTTGTTTTCTCCCTTTTTAGAAAATACTCATACCAACTCATTGGAATTGCTCCCACAAGCTGAAACTGCAACGACTCATCGGCGCAACAAACAAAAAAATGGAGGTAATATTCACCCGCGCTCATCGGCTCAATCAGTCAAGCGTCGAAACGTGCGCCTGACATACATGAAGCTTGACAAACAGACAAGTCAGTCGCTGTGCCAGTTCATTCAGTGGGCAAGCAACGTGGCGCGCTTTATGGGAGCAACGAATGGCAATGGGAGTGGAGAAGGAACAATATTTGCTGCTGCAAACAAATTGTAGTCGTAATAATGACAACAATGAGCAAAATCAGAGCAATCGAAAAACAACAGCAACCCTCAGCTCCTTCTGCGCAGAGCAAATCCCATTACAGTGTAATCCACGACGATGCAGTTAGATTTTTGCTCCAGTATGGATTTTTTTTTGCTAATGCTAATGAATTTTTCCATAATTTTCGAAACTCAATTCGCTTTTAGTTAAACTTATTTCAAAATTCGTATTTAAAGTAAACTTAAGTAGTACAGCAGATCCGCTTATCCGTATAAATGACAGACGGCAGGCTGCAAATAGAAGCTTGCGCACACCTCAAACTGCTTAAAAACAAACTCTTGTCATGGACGTGTAAGCTACAGATCTGAATACTAGCATAAAGAACTATTTCTTAGGGTTTGAGCGTAAAACTTTGCTAAGAATTTGTGGTTCTGTACGAATATGTTGGGTCTTATATGTAGAATAAAACATAATATTGAGATCGAACAATTTATAAATGGACAAAACATAGTACGCTTCGTGAAGGCGCAACGTCTTCGATGGCTAGGACACGTACTTTGAATGGAAGACAACAGAATTGCACAGAAGACTTTTAACTCTTGCCTTTTTGGCAGCAGAAAGCGCAGACGGCCACCGGAGAAGGAGGGCATATGATGCGGAAGATGACCTACGCGCCATGAATACACGATGAAGCCATGCAATGAACCGAGACGTATGGAGCGTAATAGTGAAATGAGCATTGACTCACCTGGAGCTGTAAATGCTTTCAAGAAAATGTGTACACGGAAAACTTATTTCATGCTACAAAACGTGATCGGTTCATGACAAAATCTAGAAATTTCACTAAATATCTCAAACTTTTTCGAAATTGGGCTCTTATGCAATCATATTTGACACTTCTGAACTGGACAGCTGCAGCATACAAACGGACAAGCAGGCAACCAAGGAACCGCGTAAAGGTAAAAATAAAGACTTCCATTACTTACAATAATTTTTTTATTTAATAGAAAAGTTATTCAAAACAAAACAGTATGCCATCTTGTACATGTAGGTATTCCAAATGTAGATAACTTTTTGCAGTTTTTATTTGAATCTGTTTATTGAAATCTGTTTATTCTCCTGTTTTTGTTGCCCATCTCTGATGCATCCGGTGATTAATCCAGAGGTTTTGCAACAAACTGCTATTACCTATAAGAACCACAAGCAACAAGCTTAAACAACGAAAAACGGCAAAATTGATAGTAGCCAAATTGCCTGCTACCCGCTCATTAAAAAAGATACCAATATTAAGAAGCTAAGGAAAATTAATTTTAAGCTTGGTGTCTGGACTACGCTCCTTGAGAAGGTTTTAAATCCTATGCTATGGCCAGCGGACGTCAAAGTTCGGCCTTTTCAATTTATTCAAAATTCTGCCGAAAAACAAGACTGCCTAACAACTAACTACCAAAAATTGTAGTGAGCTTAAAGATCTAAAATGTACTTTGGAAACATAGCAGCAATCGGACTAAAACTGAGGCTATTCGCACTTTAAGCGCTCTTTCGGAGTTTGACGTTATCTTTGTGGAAACGTGGCTGACTATAGACATCAGAATTGAATATGGGCCGTACCAACCGACTGTTGAAACTTAACAGGAAGGACGTGAGAAATATTTTTGGTATTCTATCAGGGCCAGGCATGCCAGCAGATGTGAGCACCCTAAACGACTACTGCAGAAGCTGTAACGACATTGAAGAAAAAGAGAGTATAGAACACTTTCTTTTCGGGTGCATGGCTCTGTGTAGAAGAAAGTTTAATATTCGAGGAAAAAGTATTTTTGAATAACTTGGCAGAAATAGCCAATTTAAAACTAACAAAGATTGTTAGATATAAGACTATAGACTAAAAACGGGCTGCCCATTTCGAGGGGTGTGCTAATTTCGAGGCAACGGAATCACGAGCTTTTCAAGTAACTCTTCGGAACACTGACACCATTTTGGATCAATATTGTATCTGTCAAAATTAGTCCCCTAGTTATGGCTGCATTTACGAAATTTCAGCTTATATTCCGCCTAGGAGCAACTACGATATCTATAAAGCACACACAGATACAATAATAACGTTCAATTTGTTCATCACAGCGGAGCTGCTACTTTTTTGGAGCTTTTTGGTGAATTCAACCTTCCAAATATTTTGTTGTCTTACTCCACCCATATTGCAGCTCCCCATGAATCGTATTGTATCGATACTATCTTAAGTCTAGAGTTAGCTCCAACAAATTCTTTTACAAATTCTTGATCTGGTTTCCACCAGCGCGAATATAGGCGCCACCATTTCTCACTGTCTTTTCTACTCTCTCTCTCTCTGGCGGACAACCATCATGTTTCGTTATCACTTATGGTGGAATTTTATGAGTTCTCCGTTAGCAACTCTGAAGAAAAAGTTACGTTCAAATATCGATGTGGTTGTTTTGGCAAACTTAACTTTTGCTTGTTGGAAACGAACTGCGAGAATTTGTTCTCCGACTTAGGTATTGCAAGCTGTTATTCTAGATTTAAATATTGAGTGAACAAGCTTTGTTTAAAACTTTATAAAATTTTTCTTCGTTTTTAATACTCATCGCTCCCCCGCCATAAATTCTCCAAATAATTTTCAAACACCATTATAACCTTTTGATATTTGCTATTTATTTATTTAATAGTAATCCAAGAAATACACAAACTTTTACTAAGCAAGCAGGTAAAACAAAAATATAAATTTATTGCTAACAAATTTTTTCCAATATTTTCTAAAAGGGGTGGATCCTCTTGAATATCCAAAACATCGATTTATCGCATTTTAACTGATAATTTGGGCTTACGAAAGGGGTGTGCACGTTTCATTCCGCACAAGTTAACTGAGGACCAAAAATTGCTCAGAATTCAACATTCGGAAGACCTCATTAAAGAGGCCAGAAAAGATGAGAACTTCCTTTAAAACTCTTAGATTGTAACTGGTGCTGGAACGTGGCGTTTCCAACATGAACCTGAAACTAAGTGTCAAAGTGCCGTATGGAAGGCCCCAGACGAGCCACCACCCAAAATATCTCGTTTGGAGAAGTCAAAAATTAAGTCGATACTTATTTGTTTTTACGATTCCAAAGGAATTGTCCACCAGGAGTTCACGCGAACGGGCCAAACCGTCAATGCAATTTTCTATCGAGCTTATGAAGCATTTGTTGCATCGCATTCGCCCTGAATACCGTGAAGGAGGAAGCTGGCGCTTATTGCATGTCAATGCACCATCTCATCGATCCACTCTTGTGACTGATTTTTTGACTAATCAATGACCATCAATCACTCACCGTATTCGCCTGATATGACTCTCTGTGACTTCTACCTATTCGAAAAATTGCATAGGTCATGAAAGGAAAACGTTTTGCGTCCGTAGAAATCATCCAAAATGTTTGTACCGACATCCTGAAGGACATTCCGGCCAATGATCTGAAACACTCTTTCGAAAAGCTTTTAGATCGCGCAAAACAATGGATAGAAGCGGAGAAGTGAACAGAATAGAAGAGAAGAAGAACCGGACTATTTTGAATAAATAAAGTCGAAGTTATCAGAACAAAGCTCCTGTCGTTTCTACTTTATCTCAGTCTTATTTATTTTGGGCTACTGCTTGTATTAAGCGTCTTTAAATTCAAAAGTATACAATGAAACTTTAAGCCGACGAAAAAATAATAAGACCAAATAAATTTCTTATGTTTTTATTATCAGTTATCAGTAACAATTTATGATTTTATTATTTAAATTTTTAATGATAAACATTTTAAAAATATCCAGAAATAAGTACACGTTCCACGAAACTTACATTATTAAGAAAAGTACATTAGAACGAAAAAAGTAAGGTTAAATTGGTTAAATTTCAAGGGCTGATGTTGAATGTAAACCACACCTAAACCGCACTTTTTTTCTGCATTTCTTTTGACATTTTTCAATTTCAGACTAATTCAATTTGAGCCATGGGAAGATACACAATTGAGCAACGCGTTGAAGTTATTCATGCCTATTATGGGCGTTCAAATCAAAAAGGACGTTCGAAGAAAATCATCTTCAGTGATGAGACACATTTTCACCTCAGTGGATTCGTCAATGAGCAGAATTGCCGCATTTCAGCGAATGATAATCCAAGAGTGATTGCCGAAAAACCAATGTACACACAAAGAGTGACTGTTTGGTGCGGTTTATGGGGTGGCGGCATCATTGGACCATTGTTTTTCCAAAATGAGGCCGATCAGGCAGTTACTGTGAATAGTGTGCGCTATCGTGAGATGATAACGAAGTTTTTATGGCCCGAATTGGAAGATATGGATGTGGACGGTATGTGGTTTCAACATAACGGTGCCACTCGTCACACAGCTAACGAAACAATGGCTCTTTTGCGCGAAAAATTTAATGGCCGAATAATCTCACGCCGCGACGATGTCAATTGGCCACCAAGATCATGTGATTTTACACCGTTGCACTTCTTTCTTTGGGGTTATTTGAAAGAAAAGGTGTAAGTCGATAAGCCAGCAACAATTCAAGAGCTAAAGAATGAGATATTTCGGCACATTAACGGCATAGAACCTCAATTGTGCTTCAGCGTCATCGAAAATTTGGAACATCGAATGAAGGTGTGCCGCGGCGGCCATTTGGCCAATATTTTGTTCTATACGTAGTTGAGCCATACCAGTTTTATCATAATAAAGAGAAATGACAATAATTTAAAAAAAATTGTATTTAATGCAAAATCAACACCGGCCCTTGAAACTTAAGCACCCTTTATAAGACCAATGTTATTAGATTTATAACAAACAAATAGAATTCTTAGGGTTAGTTTATAATTTTTTATAATAATTACTAAAATTTTACTATTTTTATTTAATTTAAATATTAATTATTAATAATTTTAATATCAATTTTTGTGACTGCACAGGAAAATGAAGTCATTAAGGGATTCACCAAATGACTATTAAGTGGGTGTTTTTTTATTCGTTAATCATTCAACTGATTTAAATCGCATTTCACAAACAATCCTGGCATAGAGTACGTTTCTAAACAAAATAGTAGAAATTGAAAAAGGCCCACCCCAGAGAAATCTTAAGTTACGCCCACAATTTTTTTTTCATGTATTTGAGACCTTATAAACGATGTTGGTTTCCAGAGATGCAATAAGTGCCTGCCTAATCGAGTGGAACAATTAAAACAAATGGTCCCACAAAACTAGTTAAGAGGCGGTAAGTCACATAATCTTGGGACCTATGTACAGTCTATTTCTACAGATAAGTCAATGATTTCACCGACAGTATAGTAACATTATTCTGTTGAAACCAAGGCTATTCAATATAGGAATCTTCAGGTGAGGTTTCATTCTCCAATTCCTTTGTATTAAAATATATTATGAAGTGAAGTTTTACATCGCTGGTAGTTTTTAATTTACTTATACCGATAGAGTTTGATTAAATTGAGCCGTGAAATGTAAGCATAGACATTTTGCATACCCCAGGCAGTAATCAATGGTAGTTGAACTTTGATATAAAGCAAAATTGAAGTAATCGACAACAGCAAATGTACGAATCTATCTCTTTTGCTTATACTCGCAAGCATGGCCGCTTTTCAGAGTAATCATAGCAGCAGAAAAAAAAAGAAAACAGAGTAAAAATGCATGAAAATGCGCTGACTTGGTAGGAAAATGTGAAGAAGTCCATCGCCATCGAGTGATCGTGATTATCATTCCTAGCATCAGCACTTGAACAACACTTCGTCGTCGCCCTCAACATCATTATGAACGCCAGTAACATCATCACCTGGCATCCGCTTGGCGTCGTACCACCCACCCACCGGACAGCCAAGCCAAGCAATGATTGCTTCCACCACTTTTCATTTGCAATCATTCAACATTCTACTACTTCCACTTATTCGCTACTCCAGCAACTCCTTTCTATGCATTTGGAGGATTGGCGGTGGTCGGGGGGTCAGTTGGATGGCTGGTGGCTAGTTGCTGCGTCAGTCATTCATGTCCCGTTTCAGTAATTTTTCTGCCATACACTCATCCACATACACATATGATGTATGTGTGTATATGTTTGCTTGCATATGTGTGCTTATGTGTCAGCCTGTTCGCCTTTCGTAGTAGCAGTAAATTGCACAACGCCCACAGGGAACCGATGAATAAATGTATGCACTGGCAACAGCAACAAAACAGTAAAAAAAACAAAGCTACCAACAGCACAGCAACAACAGCTCTGGTAATAGCAATAGCGTCAACAACAGCGATTTTGTAAGTAAACGCATAATAAATGGCTTATCATCAACAGCGCAATTGGTCCATTAAAGATTATGGCCAAAACGGTGTGCCCGGATAAAAAAGACAGGCGCAAGTTGTAGAATGCTACGAGTTGGAGTTCCTTAGATCGTTTGCTTGTCTCAAGTGCAATGAGTGACTGAAGATTGGCACATTGGTGGTTGGGTCAGATTTGATTTAAGGTAAAAATTAGGCTATCGTTTGTGAATTGCCTAAATTTATACATAGTTTTTTTTTTAAATTAGCGATCGCCGTAGCCGAATGGGTTGGTGCGTGACTTCCATGCTGTAGCTCACGGTTTCAAAACCCCGGATTTGAAACACCAATTGACAGAAAAGGTTTAAGGAGGGAGTTGAGTATTAGTGCATTTCGAGCGATGACTGAGTTTCGATTGTGCTAACCGCTTCATGCTGCTGAAAGTGATCAAGTTTTTAATATGAAAGCCTGCTATATCAGCAGTCGTAGCAAAGAAATGGGAGCCAAGATAACTAAATCTTAGCCCCGCCAGAGTAGGAAAGGTAGGAAGAAGGTGCTGAGATGATTCCATCTTATTCTCCATAGATTTGACACAAAAAGTCCAAATATTGCTGAGTCTCACAGCCTCCCCCAACCTCGTTTATGGGGTTCGACACATACGAAATTCGAGAGCTGAGATTTTGTCAACCTCAGAAGATCCTCGAACGCCTCTGATCCACGCGTAATGAGAAAGATTTCGTTAACTTACAAGTGTGTGGACATGCCCAGCGCTCTCTGAGTTGAAGCGAAGTCTATCCTTCAAAGAACAGATCGTAGGTGGTCAAAGCGATCACTCCTTTCGCGAGGAAACTACCTCACAGGGCCTTTGGCGGGCCAGCTCGTCTGCCTCGCAGTTTCCCGCATTGCCGCCGAGTTTCCCGCATCCAGATACGCAGATGAGTTTTATATCAGAGAATTATTATAGAATGCGATCGAAAGTAAAGCCATGCATCCTAAACGATTTCGAGTGTACCGTCATAGAACCCTGAGGTCTAATTGCCGCTTGGTTAATGGAGCAAATATTTGCTTTCGAAACAGTTATTACACAAGAGAGCCGCCAATCAGCTGCTTCCTTGATTGCGGCTACCTCCACTTGAAACACACTATAGGTGTCCGGTAACCTGAATCTTCATCTGATGAGTAGCTCCTTATAGAATACTTCTCTGTCAACCCTTCTGTCCTGTTCAAGACATCCGTAAGCAGGTTTACCAGGTCCTGTCTCCAAATGCTGCACAGCGCCTACTCTTCCTTTAATGGAATGTGAGTGGAGAATGGTCCGCTTACACTACGCGAGAGTGCACATTGATCCGTCGTCAAGAGGATAAACCCGAAGCTTCCAAGGATACTTAAGTGTCCGTAAGTGAAATCGAGCCTGTAGCCCGAGCCTCTCAGTCTGATTATGACAAGTGCAGTGGCAGTTTTGTCTGCGCTGTATACTGGTAGCAGATTTAAGTTTGTGTTAAGCGCTAAAGTGGGAGTAGCTCGAAGCACCCCACTGAGTCTAATGAGTGTAGACGTTTGAACTCTCTCCAGCTTCTTTACCGATATTATCCTCTCCAGTGAATGCCAGCAGAAAACTACTCCATGTAAAAAAATTGGCTTTATAATGGTATTCTTCTTCTTCTTTATAATGGTATTATAGAGCCAAAATACAACTTCATGCAAGAGACCCCATCTTCTGGTGTGCCTTAGAAATTATGCATAGAGAAACTTATAGATACACGGATAAGAGACATACGTCTTACAACCCGTAGTAAGCAAAAGGCTGAATAGTTCCTTCGCTCTTTTGTAGCTGACATAGCCGAGTGAACTTATACATGACTACCACTCAGTTGATCCCGTCTGTCTGGCCGTACTTTTGTAGGAAAATAACACGACGGGCATAGCAAATAGGATAGGAGCTCATTGGTGTTTTCGGGTTCGAGCGCACACGCTCGGAAACTTCTGCATTATTTTCGGTTAAGCAGACCGAAGGAATACGCGGCAGGACAGTTTATGCTGTCAAATAAATTCAATAGTTAAATTTAAGAAATATTTTCCACAGATTTACATACGTACATAATACGCAGTTGCACCATTCTCTCGACAAAATGCCTTTCTCAAAACTCAAAGTCTTTCGGCAATACAACAACTACTTTGAAGGTAAATCTTCGTTGAAATTAAATCAAATCTTTCGTACCGCGCATTGATAGCTGATAAATTGGCAAATGAAGGCTCTGCAAGTATGCCACTAGGCCCTGAACACTTTCTAGGTGTCAATTCCGCACCGATTCAACTATGGATTGACGACTTCATGAGGTATACCCACAGAGGTCGCTGGTATGAGTTGAACTCGTGTAGAGTAGCCAAGTGCTTTGTGAAAGAACCAAACAGGAAAACAGCGACCTTTCTCCTAAAACTCAGCAGGAAGGACTTGAGAGTACTGGTGGGTGTAATCACAGGACACAACGTCTGTGGTCAGCATATGGCTACTATGGGGGTCGTCTTGAGAATGACGACACCGCGAGGCATTTTCTCTGTAGCTGTTCTGCATTTTCCAGAATCACACTTCGGATATTGGGTTGCGCTACACTGAGTATGGACAAAGTTCATACTCTTCCTCTTCCGGATCTCTTAAAATTCATCAATGAATCCTAGAGATTTGTGGAAGAGTGACCACAGATTAATTTATCCGTTTTTACCATCCACCTTTTATCTTTCCTATCTCTATTCTTTCTACTGATATCTATCCGGGTGTAGTGCAATGGTCTACTGCCTGAGTGCTTGGACCTGTCCAACCCCCACAAATCTAATTTAATCTGATCTTCGTACCGCGCAGCTATGATACTATTTTCCTGTTAACTTTTTGAGTGCATTTTTTGTTTTTTTTGCTAAATTGCATGTGACTTTTAAAAATATTAGTCGCTGAAGTACCCTTTACATACTCGCCGTTTCTCCCAACCTTTTAAAGTCTCAGGCACCAAATACTGTTCGAAAACGAATAGTCGGTCAGAAACAAACACCTGGCATTTATTGTACAACATATGACAAACAGCGGTAAAAACTAAAACACCCAGTATGACATTTTAAATGACATTAGCTACAAAGTTGACACTAGTAAAACAACAAAAAAAACGAGGCAGACAAAAAGAACTCGATCAACAACGATCACTTAAAGACACATTTCGGCTAAGAAAGCAACACTTTGGGGTGCCGGCAAGCCATGCCACAGATGCAACTGCCTAAGTCAACCAAGTCGTGCTGCAGCATTTAATCCTTTCTCTCACTCTAGTCTGACACATTGACTGGGTCGCGAATGGGTGCGTGCGCACCGCAGCAACACGCAAGCCAGCTACACACGGACTAACATGCAAAACGAGGTGCGCGTCAGTGGCAGTGTGTGCAGCGGCATACCGCGGAAGCGCGCGCGTGATGACAGCTATGCTCAATGGTTATTACATGCCTCAAAGGAAAATGAATGAAAGCCACCACCAGCTAAGGCAATCCAGCCAGCTCAGGTTGCCACATCCATTAACTGATTGGTGTTGATGAAGGCAATTTGATAAGCGGCTGTGACGATGCGGTGCTCATAAATGAAATTATGCAGGCGCACAGACAATTTGTTGAACCGCCCCTAATTTGTAATATTTTTCACTTTCATGTTTTTTTTTTGCTTCTCCAACTTCTGTTTTAAATTTGCTGTTGTGTGTGCACCAGTGACGTTGCACTGTGTTTGTGTATTAAATATTCTATTAAAAGGTATGACAGCATGAAGTCAAAATATGTTAAACGCTGACGTTTGACATGACATGCTACTATTGCAGGGATGGCGGTGATGGTAATCGAGAGCACAGGTGAGCTGGTGAGAATGCGAGAAGTGTGGCTCAGAAAAACTTGGGCATATAAATACTTGTAAGTAGTTCGGTATTATTTATGTTTGTTGTCAACAAACATTTTACTACTGTAATGAAAATTGATGTTATGATAAGCGCAAATATTTATTGCATCAAATTACTGTATAAAATACATAAATATTACACACGCAGAGGGGAATGCATTTTTTGGCGCTCAATCGAGCGAATCTGCCAAAGAAATATAGCCGTGTGCGAGAGATAGGCAAAAAGTAACTGCATATAGGCCTCTAAGCAACGAAATTGCAGCGGGTTAAGAATAATCATAATTACCATAAATAATGCCAATGCCCATTTGCGAGGTGTGCTCGAAAAGTTAGGTGACTTTTTATTTTTCTCGCAAATTATTTATTTATTCATCGCTATCTACATAGCTGACCCTCTTCAAAGTAATCCTGTTTAAACCAGCTATAATAAAGGGTGATCAATTTATAGGTATCGGATTTTAAATTAAAATAAAACTACGAAAATTCAATCGGCTGGGAAGTTTTTATTATTTTTGTGTACAACTATTCTTCACATTCATTTTATTTTTTAAAGATAATCCTTTTCAAATTTTGGCCGCAACTGGGCCGTAATTCGACCATCCGTAAACACCAATTTTGATAGACGCGTTGGAGTACTTCGGTCGCTAGCTCGCGAAAAACTTTCGTAATGTTGGCTTCCACTGCCTTAATCGAAGCTGGTTTATCCACAAAACATTTAGACTTTACGTACCCTCACAAATAAAATACCAAATGTGTGAAAATGATACTCGTATCACACGATCTTGTTGGCCAATCCACTGGTCTGAGACGAGAGACGAGAGATAATTTGCTCACCGAAACGACGGCGCAGTAAATCCATTGTTTCACGGGCTGCATTGCAAGTAGCGCCATCCACCGTCTTGTTGGTTGTTGGAACCGGGCCTCAATTTCCGTCATTAAAATGTCATATCTCATGGCACGATAGCGTTCGCCATTCACTGTTACATTGGCGCCAGCCTAGTTTTTGTAGAAATATGAGGCGAGCCAGCCCATAGGCCGCACCAAACGGTTGTTCTCAATGGATTTAATGTCTGTTATTGAATGACTTTGAGTTGCTCTTTAGACCAAATACGACAATTTTGCTTGTTGACGTAGCAGTTAAGCCAAAAATCAGTCTTATAGCTGAACGAAATTTTATTCCCAAAATGCGGAGCTTCGGCGAGTTTTTCAAAAGCCCATCCTCTGAAATTATGACGCTTGGAAAAATGTTGAACTACTAAGCTGTATTTTATACGCTTTCTAACCAAGATCTTCGCGTAAAATCGCCCAAGAAGAGCCATAAGTTATTAAGATCGCCGCCGAATCGATTCTTCCCGGTCTTCGGCAAAACTCTCATTTACAGCCGCAATATTTTCTTTACTTCTGGCTGTACGTCGTCTAATCGGTTGAATATCATAAAATAATGTGAAAACATTCTAAATTTTGCCGATGGTTCGTCGAATAGTGTGTTTGGTAAGACAGTTATGTAGCCCATAAGTTGGACTGAGTTCGCGATTTGTAAACTTTGTTGAGGTATACGTCTTTCTATAATGAAATCCCAAGGAACACTGAAAAAAATTGGTCATGTGTAATCTGTCACAAAAACCCTACTGGAAAAGTACCTAGAATCTGATAACGCTTTACTTGTGCTTCATCCTTTCTTTAATATTTCCTATATACATAATTTCGCTTCTTGAGTGAATACTAGGGCGGGTCGATTTAAAAATCGCTCATTGCTCTGTGAAAATCGTATTCTAGGGATCAAAATAAGAAACTTTGCCGAAGGAACCATACCTCTAAAACGAATTCTGATGTCCCCCAATTTGGGTCGAACGAAAAATCCCACTTTGACCCATTTAGAGTGCTCCAATCGAGTCCACATGTATGATCGACCCCCACTAACTTTGGACGGCCGATCCACCCATGTCAGTGGCACACCCCCTGGAACTCCCCTGGGGAATTCCCCATACAATCATTTCAAAATATCACCATTTTCGGCCTTTACATGAGAAAAGAAACTAAAAAGTTCGACCCAAATTGGGGGACATCAGAATTCGTTTTAGAGGTATGGTTCCTTCGGCAAAGTTTCTTATTTTGATCCCTATAATATGATTTTCACAGAACAATGGGCGATTTTTTTGCCTTCCCACAAATCGACTCGGCCTAGTGAATACCCTTATTGCTGTCCATATTCGTGGGTTTGTCTTCATAGACATATTCCTATCTTTTGCTTGCTATTTTGTACATTTCCTCTTATTGAATGACACGCAGGCGCGCCTAAATACAATATGTTTGCAAGTGTTTGCTCATTCATACTCGTATTGGTGTGCCATTTGTACTCATACCTATACATTTGTACTCATACCTATAGCTTTCTATACTCCATTCACAGTCCCCTGAAATCAATGTGGCAAATATTTCTTGCATAGAAATGCATTGTATTGATACAGCAAATGCAGCCTTGCGGTTTCAAGTATGAATGCACATATACAACAGAAATAGTAACAGTAACAGCAACAGCAACAGCAACAGCAACAGCAACTGAATACAACCACATCAATATTGGCATATCAATAGAGAATCAATTTTCTGCGCATACCGCACACATTTAGTGAATGCGAAAGCTTTGAGGCAATGATACCAAATGTTTGACGATTATAAATGCTTACATTCATGCCTGGACATACATGCATACATTTACATCGCTATGGAGTGGTGCACTCAATGTAATACCGTTAATATTTCGCTCCATTGAGTTTCAAACTGAGCATCCCACATCACTCTTCTGCCTATGCCTAAAAGTAGCTGTAGTGGAATGTAAAAAAAATACTGCTGAACTTTGTTATACGCGAGTTCTGCTTTCTGCCAAAGAAACGCGTAATATCTTTGCATTATTTCTTATGAGATCTGCAACAACAGTTAAGAAAAGGAGTTTAAATTCGGTGATAAATCCGTGACAACTCGTACTCGTAATCAGGATTTTTCAATATCGGTTTCAGCACCGCTGCAGAACTGCAAAGTTTTCTGTGTCAAGCCCGAACAGAAAATTGTCAAACTTTTCTCTAAAACTTGGCAGAAAAGACGGTATTATTACAGAACATAATCTATGGGGTCAGCATATGACCACCATTGGATTCATTGCGAACCCGATTTATGAGCATTTTCTTTGCGAGTGCTCTATCTTTGCTAAAGCAAGGCTACGAATTTTGGGTTCCGATGTCATGAGAATGAGTAAAACTCGTTCTCTCAAGCTGGCGGATATTTTCAGATTTACCAAAGAATCGTTGCGAAATGAGAGTTTTGGGAAAGATGGGCCTTGAGTCAACTTAGCGAGCGCTGGGCTAGTGCGCAAACGTGCAAGGACGCCAGATCCTTCTGGCGACGGGTAGATCGGGGACGTTCGAGAGAACTCCTAAGGCTAATAAAGCCCCAGTTCTCGAATTTCCTGGGTATCCTTACCGGACATTGTTCGTTAGATGTTCATGCGGTGAGACTTCGGATGGCCTCAAGTCCGTTCTGCAGAAGCTATCTTGAGGACGAGGTGGAATCTCCTCAACACCTTTTTCTCAGCTGCCCTGCTCTTGTCTGGCAAAGATTTAGAAATGTGGGCTCTTATTTTTTCCCTACGCCTGCGGATATAGCGGGTCTAAATATCGCAAATCTGGGGTAGTTCATCAGTAGCTTATTGCGGCTAATTACGAACGTAAATCAGCCACCGTCGGCGTCGTCGTAAATGCTTGGTCATCTTCCTCTAATCCCAAGGCTCCTTCTTCCTTCCCTTTTCCTTTCTCCTCTCCCTTGTATGGCATCACTACGGAAGAATTTTGAATATTTCTCCAAGTGTGCCCAAGCTAGGGTAGCCATTTAACCTAACCTAACTTTGCTTGAGTGTTTTAGAAGTTACCATATCTCTCGGTGCTTCTTGGCTAGACTTTTTCAAATTTCAATTTCTTGTAATACAAAAATATTTGGAAAAATATTTATTTTTCAAAGTAAATTTATTTATTTTTTTTTTAATATTTTTTTTTTTAAAGCTAAAAAATGATAATAAAATTATTAATTAGTAAACTCAAGCAAACGCAGCGCTAGCAGCTGTGAAAGTAAATTATAGGTACCTCGAGACCCCAGAAGACAAAATCCGTCTCCAAGTTCGAAATGCTGGAGCCTTGAGTTACATGTTTTAATATATGTATTGTATATATGTGTGTATGTATGCTTGTACAAATGTGCATATCTCTAAGTATACTTAATCATCCTCGAACCTTTAAGATTATTTAAGAATGGTTTTGAAAAAAAAAGGTCGTATAACTGGTAGACGAAATTCGCCAAACATCCTTTCCTTTCATTCCAAATATAATTTTCCCAACATGCAATAATTTAACTATTTATTGTGTGCAATAAATGTGGAAATCCTTGCAATCTTTACAATGCCATGAAAAAAATGTAAGATTGCATATCTGAAACAGTAATGCGAATAATCGAGAAAGAGGATACGCTACCAATGGCCACACCCACAGTTCATATCAGTAAACAGAGATTACCCCAAAAATTCACTGCTACAATAAAGAAAAAGCAGATACTCGTATAAAATTAAAATAAAACAATCAACATAAATGCGCAAACATCATAAAAACCCCGCTACGACCCTCCAAAATAGACAGCAAGTAGTTGTGGGAGTTACTATATGAATACGTGTATGTGTATGTGTGTGTGTATGTGTATGGGTTTGTCAATATACTCGTAGTGTATTTGTATCGCTGGCAATTTGGGCAGCGCAATTCGTGTTATGGCCCGATATCGAATATACAAAATATAAAAAGCCAGCTATCGCAGCGAACGATTTGTTTACATTTTTATTGTTTCCTGTTAGCGCACTAATCCACAACGATATGAACTCACACTTTGAAATGTACTTGCACACACATACATACATACATGCATAAATATGTACATAAATAGTTTGCATGCGAGCATATTTGCAACTAAAAACAAAAGGCAGATCCAGCGCATAGATATTTGGCTAAGCAATGGGATGTGCTAATATACGTATGTATGTATGTGTTTGTGTATGCATGAGTGTACTATACGGAGATACGAGGACAGATGTTTGTGCTGAATATTGCAAATATAATAAATTCAAAGGCGTACACACCGTTAATTTAGGGTCTCAGAGCCCCAACTTATAAAAACTTGAGATAGTAAATGTTGGGTTTATTTTGAACTGGGTAACGGTGGGTGGCATAGCTCTCAGGCAGCGGCTGCTAGCAAGCAGAACCGATTCTTTGTCGATTTAAAGCAGAAAATACCGCACATGTCAGAGGAAAATACAGTTACTAACATAAATAAGTATACAGGAGCCTGATTTATGGAATTGTTTGACGCTAACGCTTTCCTTAATATGTAATCAAAATATTTTACACATGGTAATTGTGTACTGGGATAAGCTTTCATATGCGCCTTAATTTAGCTGTAAATTTTAGGTACCGTTATCCACGCTTTGCTTTGTCTTTGATGCCAGCGAAATTTATGTCACAAAAGTTAGTATCCAGTAAACGATTGTTCTGTTAGCATAACATTTATTTTTACGCATTGATTAAAAAAGTTAAAGCTATTAAAAGGAAATAATTAAAGTGAGTATAAAAATTTAGGGAAGTACGTTTTGTATTAATTCTTGCAACATTTTTAGTAATGGCACCAAAAGGTAAAGAGCTTTCTGATGATTTAAAAAAACTGATTACAAAATATCACAAGGAACATAAATCATTACGAGAAATCGGTCGTTTGATAGATAGGAGTTTTGCTACAGTTCAAAAGATTGTGAATAAATATAAAAGTGCGGGAAGCATCACTAATAAAGAGCGTTATGGGCGTCCGCCGCTCTTAAGTCCCAGAGAAAAAAGCTTAGTCGTACGGAAAATCAGGACAACCCCCAGAATAAGTCCCCCAAATTGAAATCTGAAGTTGAAAATGAGACTGGAAAACAATTTAGCACCTAAACTATTCACCAGGTTTCGCATAGTGCTGGTTATCATAGACGCAATGTTAGGAAAAAGCCCTTCGTGAGTAGTGTCAATCGGAGTAAACGGATTTCATTCGCAAAAGATCATGAAAAATATGACAAAACGTTTTGGAACCAAGTCATATTTTCTGATGAGTGTAAGTCCAGTATCTGTGGATCTGATGGCCGTGAAAAAGTTTGGAGAAAAGTTAACATGAAATTGGATGCAAACAATATGACCGGCACTGTGAAGCATGGAGGGGGCTCTGTGATGGTTTGGGGATGTATGGCTGCGAACGGGGTTAGAAACTTGGTATTTATCGAAAATATTATGGACCGATATGGTTACTTAAATATTTTGAAAAACATTTTAAAAGAAAGCGCTACGAAATTGGGCCTTGGAGGAACGTTTGTCTTCCAGCAGGATAATGACCCCAAGCACACATCCAACATTGTACGAGAGTGGCTGTTATAATATATTAGTAGTTTAATGAATTAAATGGGTGATGTTTTCATAGTCCAGCTCTTTTTCCCCCAAAAACATCTCAGAGTTCTATTTGATATGGAATACATGAAATATCATCCATACATTCGCTTTTGTTACATTTTTTTTCAAGTACGTTTAACCCATAGATGCTCAATGCCTTTGACCACCCCTAGTGAAATTTTCCAAGAAATCTTTTTGTAGAACATATTGACCCTTTAATACCCAGTTTAAGAGGGCTTTTGAACAATTCTTGAAAAAATGGGCTAAATAGTCACATAACGGTGGGAAACAATGGGTTAAAATGTTGTACAAAAAATCTATCATTGTATTTTACCAAAAGTCTTCTAAGGCGGAATTTAAGAAAAATCAATATTTGTACTAGATTTGCCACATTATTTAATATGGCATTTGATTAATATTGCAAAACTTTAATACACTGTCAAAAAAAATTCTGACCCGGTAGGGCAAAATCAGTTGGGGTTTTACTATTCTACATAAGTACTTTCATTTGCAATTGGTTTGGTTTGGTTTGAACCGATGACCTGAAAATTGTCGCATTGTGTAATCTAACCGAATGGTTGTCTAATCTGCGGCTCTTCAGAGTATCGGCTCGAACTTAATTATCAACTTCATTGCCTATTAATGTATAGATCCTCAGCGATTTTCTTTTCGAATACTCTAAAGGAATCTTGATGCAAGTTTTAGCTCTATGCTCGTACACAGCTTTTAGCTGTGAGCATCAAAGATTACTTCAGCATACTTTGTCCACTTGCTTTAGACTCAACATCGCTACGTATTCCTAACCCGCATCGGTATTGATTAGGTAAATTAAACATTTTTGCTAACCCTACGACTTTTCAAAATTACACATTAAATACTTATGCTGGTAAAATCGACTTTTAGTCCAACATACATAAATTTGATCACTACTATATTTCAAAGGCGAAATATGAAAAGCGGCCGCTTGCCGTAAGCAAAGGCAAGGCACCTTGAACATTTCCCTTCAAATAGCTTCCTTTAAAAACTATTTGACATTCGAAGGCGGGTTTCATCTTTAGGATCCACAAGTTGTAAGAAAAATAAAGCAGGCCTTTACAAAGTGAGGAAAAGTTCGCTAGTGAATGAGGTTTTCACTGCATTCACATCCATTTGCATTTGTTTTGTCATATAATTTTGTAAAGCAAAAATGTTTCAAAATTATTTTTCATAAGTTTGATGTATGTATGTATGTATATTATTTCATAACAGATATACTTATACTAGTGTCTAAAAATATCAAAATGGAACATTTATTAATATTTTTTTTATCAAGCAGCCACTTACCCCCTCATAATCAGTTTCTGGACCCGCCAGTGTTTATGTCCATACATACGATTTGTATGTATTGGGAAATCTGCAATTTTGTATTAGAGATATTGAAAATGGTGTGCAAATGGTTATTGCCGCATAGCCACTGAGCCGATGAACCGCTGAACTGTTGAGCCGCCTCCACCCACATGTAAAATTACATATCTTTCGCCAATTGCAAAGCGGGTGGTTGAAGCGGGTGCACTAAAGTGTCGGCGTGAAATTGACACCAGCGCTACGCCAGCAAAGCGATAGCTTCCAAAATATCTATGAAATAATCCATATGCATCTATGTGTATATGTATGTATGAATGAGAGTCAGTGAAATTTGTTTGCTATGGATGCAACCGCAATAAAGGGCAATTTTCTGAGTACTACTGTAGCCGCCATATGGACAGCCTATTGCGTTGGCTATTGATATTCTCGTTTTTGTTGTCAATTTTGATAACACAAATTTTTATACATGTAGCTATTTACATATGTGTTAGAATGTATGGGTATATATGCAAGAAAAGGACTTTCAGTCCAATACACTAAAAAAAATTAAAGGGCCAACTTGCCCTGCAAATGAAACACTAAAGGATCAAAATTAGAATTTACAAGGTTTATTTACTACAAAGGTAAATGTTACAAGCTACGGTTATGTCCACTACGCAACTGCCCCCTTGATGTGCGCTGCAGGCCTTTATAGGTTTGGGTCGTTCCGCTGCCTTCAGGTGCGCCGCGTCTTGGTATGCTGGCTCCGCCCCTAGCTTCCCACGGTTGGCATGCACTGGTGGCATGTGCAAGTATTTCACAATCGTGTGAAACATAATTTGCTGACGCTGCGTCTGGCTCCGTTCTTAGTGCGTTAGCATTAGTACGTGGTACCTGATATGTAACTGGCCTTGACTTAGGGTGTTGGGTTGTCCTATAGAATAACAGCGATTATGCTGATGCAGCGGCACGTGTATCGGTAAGGTGTGGGAATGCAATATGTTGGGTACCGCAGCGTGTTAACTCCTCCCCCTTTAAATATCTGCGTCCCGCAGATTAGGTGACGAAGGACGTTTCTCGATCCTTCGACTAAGTTGGTTCTCGATTTTTATTTCGGGTAAGTGGATCCTTGCTGTGAGCTTCCTCCAGATAAACCAAATTAACACCATAAGTAACAGTAGTCCTGATCCCTCGGATAATATGAACCAATTCGTCTCAGACTTAAGGTGCTTCAATATTTCCAAGTTGTCAATTGCCATTCCATGTACCAGGTCGAGGTTTATAGCCATTGTGCGGTTCGTGACGCTAGTTAGGATTGGTGGGAGCACCTGAACTCCTGAGGTAGTAATGCTTGAGTATGTTTGGTTGTTGATTACTACCGTCTCGTTGTCTACACGGAGAATATAGGAACCGTTAAGATTAGTAGTGGTTTTACCTGAACTTATGTTGCCAACGAAATTGTTTAGGAAAATAGTATCATCTTTGATTACTTCGACGGTAGATGCGTTGCTTGTCAAGTAAGGACAACTTGTTTCTCCGCCCTTGAGGAGACGAGCCAAACAACCAGCCTCCGGTAGCAGGTCCAAGGATTTCTTTTCACATACCATTGCTGAGGATAGGTGCAAACAGTCTCCCCTTATGCCAAACGTCTCCTGTTTGCTTATAAGGATAGTTTTGTACGCCAATTCTATCCGATGGCCCTTCTGGACATTAGCTCGTGTGATAAGGTGGTTGAATCTTTCCTCCGTGACCTTAGGCAGAGATAACACGTACAGCAATAGCGTGTTGTTGGTGTAGATCGAAGGTTTGCTATACTCGATGGCTTCAATGGCATTACTGTATGGAAGGACGTCAATCTCGCCAACAAGCTGGTTAACTTCTTCCTTGCTTAAGAGATTGCTATTGACGATGCCCGCCTTAGCCATTTGGCAGGCGCGTATCAGCTCGTTCACGTCTTCCTTCAGAATAGCTATCTTGTTTTGGACATCCTGCTCGAGCCTTTCCCTGGTTCTTCGATCGACGACGTCATTTGTGATCGTCACAACGCTGTTTAGCTTCTGCAATACTTCGTTAGTTTTTTTGAAAATTGCATTGTTTACCTTGTATTGCCTGTTACTATTTTGGTTAAGGGAGTTTTCGTTGCTAAGGACCTTATCCCAGTCGAGCGCATCTGGTGACCCAGCTATCCATTTCCAGGCAGACCCTATCCAATTGATGGATCGCTTCGATCTCGCAAGTTTGTGCCCTCTCAGTTCATCCAAGTGTGTGCGAATTCTGTTTAGTTGGAACAGCAGTACTTCTGTGGTTGTTGTTGTTTCATTGAGGTTGGTTAGTAAATGTTCCAGTTGATTCGTTGTCAAGTCATAACGCTCTAGATCTATAACGTGAATGAGCTTAAAGTGTCCATCGATGATCCAGCCGTACCCATCTCGTATAGTGGCCAATGGTGAGCCTATTTCAAATATCTCATAAGAGTGCGCAGTTGCGCAGAGGCAGATGCTATGAATTATAGTAATGTTAGTAAATTGTTTGCTTACATAAAAAATGGAAAATTATTATCTTAGTGCCTATTTTACTAAGCTATTCTATGGAATTTCAAATAATTCATTCGAACAAAATTATCATCTTAGTGTCTACTTTACTAAGCTATTCTATTTCTATTTCTATTTCAAATATCTTATTCGAACAGTAAATTTCTTAAGAGTATGCGAACTTAGTGTCTACTCCTTATTCTAGGGACTTATCCTAGTTGTGAGTTGCGCAGTGGAGGGTGAATTAGTAAAAGCTGGTGAAGTCTATTGTGTTAAAAAAGGTTTTTCTATTTTCGTTAGTTGGGAACCCAGTAGTGAAGTAGTTGGTTAAATTGGTTGCAAGTTGCCTTAAGCTCGATTAGTGTTATTTTAGTTATCGAAAGGTTTAAAATTGTTAGTTGGTTATGAAAAAATTTCAAATTGTTAATTAGTTAATTTGTTAGTAAATTTAATTTAAATTTTTTCTTTTTTCTTTTTTTTTATATTTTTTTTATATTAGTATTTAATTTAAATTTTTTCTTTTTCTTTTTTTTATATTTTTTTTATATTAGTATTTAATTTAAATTTTTTCTTTTTGCTTTTTTATTTATATTTTTTGCCTTTTGCGCATGTTTGCTTTTCCATATTTTTGGACCCATTTTTATTTGTTGTAAAAAAAAATTGTGTTTTAAATTTTTGCATTGGAATATGGGTATTAACTTGACTATGGAAGGTCCGCGTTGATCCCTTTTAGTCGCAAGCGTTTATGATTGCAAGCGACCTACTCATGGCACGGATGACTTCACGCAAGTAAGCAGAAGATCATTTTGGGGGAATTGAACCCCTCCGCATCGGTTACCCCACACCAGTGAGAAAAATGGAATTGAACCACTATAACTTCAACGGCTACAGGCGCGTTAACGCTTGCATTCGTACCTCCGAATTCTACTGATCTTAAGCTTCTTATTAACCCTTTGACCAATGGTATCTCATACTTTAATGCTTAGTGATTTAGTAATTTTTTGGTAGCATTCTTTTTGTTTTTTGTTTTTTCTTTTTCTTTGCACCTTTTAGGTGTTTGCGTACAACTTAGTTGCGTAATTTTGCATCGGAATGTAGGCGTTTCTCTCAGCTGACATTGGAAGGCTCGCGTTGATCCCTTTTAGCCATAAGCGTTGATAGTTGCAAATGGCCTACTCATGGCACGAGTGGCTTCACGTCAATTAAAGCAGAGACCTCGTGGTGGAGTTGAACCACACCGATTGCAATCATTCGAACCATCGAGTTATTTGGAATTGAACCAACATCTGACTACATCGGCTGCAAAAAATTTGCACCCATACCCTGGGACCAGAGAATCTAAGCATAAGATTTGCCTTGTGACCAATGTTATCTTTAGATGTTTTTTACATCCGCTTTGTGGAACTTTTTTCCTGTTTGCGTTAGTATTGTTGCGTTTCGATTTTCTTCAATCGTTTCTTTTTTATATAATGGCTTTTGTTTGGCCTTAATTTGTTTGTTTGAAATGAACACCTCATCTCCGGTATCGAAAGAACGTGGAGGGGTGCGTTTGGTGTTCAACCTCGCGTTTCTGACCTCCTGCTCCCTTTCTAATAGAGCTTTTATATCCTCCATGGTTTTTTCCCTGAAATTTACCAAACCCTGATAGTTTATTCTTGAGGTCCGGTTGAGAAATATGTCCGCCGGCTTTCGCTTGATAACGGAGTGAACGGTGTTGTTATACCTGTCTACAGCAATTGAAATGCGTTCTTTAGGGGTGAGCCGGCTAAACTCAACCGAAATACAGCGGTACATTTCTATCAATGTTGAGTGTAAACGCTCAACCTGACCATTACTTTCACTTCTTTGTGTTGGGGTTTGATAAACCTCTATACCTAGTGATTGGATATAATTTAGAACAAGAGGGGTTAAAAATCCCCTTTCATTGTCCATAACTAGCATTTTTGGCACGGAAAAATAGTGCAGAAGAACAGTAAGCTTCCTCCGAATGTGAATTGAAGATTTATTTTTTATTGGGAATAACTTAGCAAATTTCGTAAATTTGTCGATTGCGCTAAGATATTTCTGCTTCTCCATCTCAAAAATATCGATGTGCAGAATTTCGCAGGGATAACTAGGTACAGGCGTCTGTTGAAGGAACGGTTTCGAGGGATGCCTGTCGTATTTGTTTAGTTTGCAAGTATCGCATTGCTTGACATAGTCTCTGATCTGTCTGGACATTGAAGGAAAGTAAAATTGTTCAAGTATCTGTATTTTATTCTCGCGAGGGTTTCTATGGGCTCGCCTATGCTCTTTCTCGATTATTTCATATATCCTGTCAGGAATTGTAACATCTTCTACTAATCGCTGTGTTATCCTGATTCTGTATCTCCGGAAGTTATTAACATATGTGTCCTGCAGTGCGGCGAGGTGTTCTTCGGGAATTTTAATTCCATTTATTACGTTCGGGTTGAGGCACTCCCGTAAGATATTAACCAGTGCGTTGACATCGGATTCAGGAAATGAAACGTAGTATCTACTGTAGCCTGGATAAGGATGTTCGATGCATCGAGGGCGATCTCCATTTCTAAAAATAATCTGGTTTCGAAACACGTTAAGGGGGGCCTCCACATGTGGTATTAGGTCTGAGCTGTCTTGATCAGCTGAGTGCATCGTGCCTTCGGAGGTCGCGTCGATTTCCGGTTCTGCGCTTGTTGTAGGCTCTTGACCCGATACCGATGGAGGCTGAGCGACAACAGACTCATTCAATATGTTGCACTCGGTTTTGAGGCGAGAAAGAGCATCGGCAACCAAGTTCGATTTTCCCGGTTTATAGATTAGTTCGCAATTATACTCCTCAATCCTTGCTTTCCATCGTTTAAGCTTGGCGTTATAATTGCGACAGCTTAAGGCAAAGGTTAAGGGTTGATGATCAGTATATATCCTTATCTTTTTGGCACCGTACAGATACGACCTCAAGTTGTCCAATGCCCACACAATAGCTAACATTTCTTTTTCATTGGTGGCGTAGTTTTCCTCAGCCTTGTTCAGCGAACGAGAAATGTATGCGATTGGTTTGTCTGTACCTATATCTCCCTGGGACAGGACTGCACCAATTGCGTAGTTTGATGCGTCAGTGGTTAGGTTAAATGGCTTGCCAAAATCAGGAAATGCCAGAACATCAGAGGAGGTTAGCATACGTTTTAGATCAGTAAAAGCTTGTGAGGCCGCGCTGTCAAGTTGTATTGCTACTTTCCTCGATGCATTTGCCCTTATTTGTGCATTTTGCCCGCGCGTTAGGTTTGTTAGGGGCTTAGCTATTTTTGCATAGTCCCGGATGAACTTTCGATAGTAGGAGGTCATTCCCAGAAAACTTTTTAAATCTTTCAAATTGCATGGTGGCAAGATCGAGTTCATGGCCTCAACCTTTTTTGGGTCAGGACGAACTCCTTCGGGAGTGATGATATATCCCAAGAATTCGACCTCTGTCTGCAGGAAACACGTTTTTTCTAAATTCACTTTAAGGTTGGATTGTAGTAATTGGGAAAATACCATTTCAACATTCTTCAAATGATCGTCAACATCCTTGCCGAACACAATGATATCGTCTATATAGACGTAGCAGATTTTGCCAATGAATTGTTTCAATACGTCGTCGATCATACGTTGAAAAATGGCCGGCGCGTTTTTAAGGCCGAAAGGCAATCTCAAAAACTCATACTTTCCGTTCATCGTTGAGAAAGCAGTTTTCGGTACGTCCGATTCTTTCATAGGGATTTGGTGGAACCCAGAAGTCAAGTCAATGGTTGTGAAGTATCGAGAGTTACCAAGGCTACACAAGGTAGCGTTTATATCAGGAATGGGGTAGGTGTCGGGGATAGTTACGGCGTTAAGCCTTTTGTAATCTATCACCATACGGTACTGTTTCTCTCCATTTGGCTTAGGTTTTTTAGGCACCACCCAAATAGGAGAGTTATATGGGCTTCTGGATGGTCGAATAACTCCTTCTTCCAACAACTCGTTCACTTGTCGGTCGACCTCTTCTCTCATACAAGATGGATACGGGTAGCTTTTGCTATAAATAGGTTCATGAGTTGTTGTCTTGATTTCAGCGCGTACACAAGTGTCCACTAGTTCCTTTCCATTTAGGGGTAAGAAAAGATTGCTAAATTTACCAATAAGGATACGCACTTTCCCTTCTGTTTGAAGTGGGAGATCCTTAGACAACGTATAATTCACCTGCGTGGACATTCGGGCTTTCAATGGAATTTTGTATTTGTTTACGGCTAGGATGTTCGATTTCCTATCAACTATAGCGCCTATATCCCTAAGTGTGTCGTCTCCTATGATTCCGTCAAATGACGTCAATCCTGGGAGTACAAAGAAGGTTGTCTCGGAGTCATTACCTACGTCCTTAAATAGGTTTAAATTAATTTTCTCTTTTATGGTAATATTTCCGCCAGCTGATCTAACGGAAAAGGGATTGTCGACTGGATTGCCTTGCCTTACGACCGTTCGGCTAATAAAATTTTTGTTGGCACCAGTGTCGATCAGAAAATCTAGGGTGCGGCCGTCTGGTAGTACATACTCTATGTAAGGTATGCTAGATGTCCGTCGGATAAAAAATTCTCCTCCTGTGCGTCTTGTGTATCCGCTAAATCGTTATTCACTTCGTCCTTGGTGTTTTCTGTTTCTATATTGAACAGCTTTTGCTGTTTCCGCGGAAGGTTGTCTGACTTTGCACCCCGCTTAAAGGGATTTGGCCTATTCATGTAATTGATTCTACGTGTTTGGACAGATTGGTCTATGTCCATTTTCTCGACGGGTGGCTGAGAGGTTGTTGGAGGATCTCGTTTAGGTATAGTGTATCCACCTCGATTTTCAAAAGGATATCGTCGCTCTTGGGGACGATAGGTTATCCTTGGTGGTAGAGGGGGTGCTTTATTGCCCTCTAGGCCATGCATGCGTTCTGGCATCGTATTCATAGGTGCGACGATGCGATTATTGAATCGCGGAGAATGCACTGTGTAATTCCTTAGGTTTGTATTTTGTATTTCGAGGCACCTTGAATATGCCTCGGGTAGAGTTTTTGGGCGCTGAACCAGGAGCATCTTCGAAAGATCCCCATTCAACCCGCGGATAAAAACATCCAATGCGCGGTTTCTGTACGTGTCTATAAGTACACGCACTGTTTCCTGAGAATAATTCTCAGTTTTAAGTTTGTTGATAATCAACGCAAATTGGTGATTCACGGCTCCGTAGAAATCATCGAGCCGTGAATTCTTTTGAGAGAGTTGGTGGAGTTGGTACTCCAAGGTGCAGATGTCTCGTTTGTCTGCATAATGGAGCGATAGACACTCCTTCATGGCGGCCCAGTCAGTGTCAAAAATGCTATACGATATGAGGGCAGTATCGGCGGGCCCTCGTATTTTTTGGCGAATGTGCTGTAAGATTGCACGATAGATTGGCTTACTCTTTACCGGCTCGAAATCGGTAAGGATGCTTTCAACAGCGTGCACCCATGAGACAAACATTGTTGGGTTACCATTGAAAATTTGTAACTCCTTTACGGAGTCAGGAAGCCTCGAGATATCTCTTAGCTCCTCCTCAGTTGTTGGAGCTCGGGGTTGAACGTGAGCTTCCACCGTACTTTGAGCAGGAGTAGCAGCTTCTATCGAAGCGACCCGGCTTTGGAGTGTGTCCAAGCACGATACACGCCTCTCTAAACCATTTAGTTGTTCCATGAGTGCATTCACTGCACCCGTCAAATTCGTCACCGTAACTTGGAGTGAATCCATCCTGGAAAAGCTAAGACGAGAAGAAAAACAAAATATACAACGGTTACTTACAGAATCTCTGTTAACATTAAAACTTTGATTTTCTAGCCCTTGGCTGTTTAACTTTTTTCCCCACTTTCACTTTTGTAGCCCTCGGCTATTTAAAGGAAAATTTATTTTTTTTCTTTAGAACTTTTTTCACTTTACTTTTGTAGCCCTTGGCTTATTTAAAGGAAAATTTATTTTTATTTTCCCTTAGAACTTTTTTTTTCACTTTCACTTTCGTAGCCCTTTGGCTGTTTAAAAATTATATTACACTCTTTATTAAATTTTTCTTCTCCTTTTTATTTGTAACTTTTTTCTTTCACTTATTTTTGTAGCTTCTTTAGCTTTTACACTTTAAAAAATTTTTTTTATTTTTAGCGACTCTTTTCACTTTATTTTCTAGCTCTTAGCTAATTCCAACTTTTTTGTCACTTCACTACTGGTCCCTGCTCGGGCGCCAGAAAAGGACTTTCAGTCCAATACACTAAAAAAAATTAAAGGGCCAACTTGCCCTGCAAATGAAACACTAAAGGATCAAAATTAGAATTTACAAGGTTTATTTACTACAAAGGTAAATGTTACAAGCTACGGTTATGTCCACTACGCAACTGCCCCCTTGATGTGCGCTGCAGGCCTTTATAGGTTTGGGTCGTTCCGCTGCCTTCAGGTGCGCCGCGTCTTGGTATGCTGGCTCCGCCCCTAGCTTCCCACGGTTGGCATGCACTGGTGGCATGTGCAAGTATTTCACAATCGTGTGAAACATAATTTGCTGACGCTGCGTCTGGCTCCGTTCTTAGTGCGTTAGCATTAGTACGTGGTACCTGATATGTAACTGGCCTTGACTTAGGGTGTTGGGTTGTCCTATAGAATAACAGCGATTATGCTGATGCAGCGGCACGTGTATCGGTAAGGTGTGGGAATGCAATATGTTGGGTACCGCAGCGTGTTAACTTGCATGCGTTTGTAAGCTAAAAGTTGTTTGTAAGATTGTTGTTATTTTTATTGGGCGCGCGTTGCCTGAGCGCACGGCACGCACGGCACGCACGGCACATTGAAAAACAAGACGGTGAAAAACAAAGAAGTGAAATAGAAACAATAGCAATAAACCACACAAGAAACCCACGAACTACCAAAAGCGTCTCCATTCAAAATCGCGTAGCAAGCGCAGGAGGTTTTGCAAAAATTATCCCCCTGGATTAGTTTCGCACTAAAGCAAGAAAATAATATACAATAAATATGTGCATATGTATGTACACAAATATCTATGTACATATGTACATAATTTACCCTTAAACTTTTCCAAATAGTCACCACAAACAGATTGATTGAAGGATTTTCGTTAGCAATTTTGTTTGCAAAACGCTTCTGTTCGGCACGTGCCAGCACTTTTTGTTAAGCTAATATCAAATCAATGCCTGCATCTAAAAACACACAAACATATTATATGTGTGCGTTTGTGTGCGTGTGCTTTTTGGGAATGTTTGAATATTTGTATTTTCTCAAGTCCACAAAATAGAGAGGCATAAGTGCAAATTGCCGGTTTAGTTGTGTAATCGATATGGCAATAAAATAATGCAACATCGCTCGCAAATAACGCACTTACACATGCACAACAAAGTATATATAAATACAGTATAACTTCTCCTAACGGACACCTTTATCAGCCCTACAACTCCCTTGAGCGGACATTTTTTCAATACCTAATCTTAGGTATCGTCATTAGTTGGAAGTTCAGTGTGGCTTTAGACCTGGAAAGTCTACCAACGACCAAATATTCATCGACACACACCATCTTTTCGTCGACTTCAAAGCTGCATTCGACAGTACGGAAAGACGTTACTTGTATGCCGCGATGTCTGAATTTGGTATCCCCACAAAACTAATACGGCTATGCAAGATGACGTCGCTCAACACCAGTAGCGCCATCAGAATTGGGAAGGACCTCTCCGAGCCGTTTGATACCAAACGAGGTTTCAGACAGGGTGACTCGCTGTCGTGCGACTTCTTTGACCTGATGTTGGACAGCATCGTGCGAGCCGCAGAACTTAATCGCTCAGGTACAATTTTTTATAAGAGCGTACAATGATATTGACATCATCGGCCTTAACAACCGCGCTGTTAGTTCTGCCTTCTCCAAACTGGATAAAGAGGCAAAACGAATGGGTCTGGTGGTGAACGAGGACAAAACGAAGTACCTCCTGTCATCAAACAAACAGTCGGCGCACTCGCGTATCGGCACTCACGTCACTGTAGACAGTTATAATTTCGAGGTTGTAAAAGAGTTCGTCTATTTAGGAACCAGCATTAACACCGATAACAATGTCAGCCTTGAAATCCAACGTAGAATCTCTCTTGCCAACAAGTGCTACTTGGATAAGTAGGCAATTGCGTAGTAAAGTCCTGTCTCGTCGAACAAAAACTAACACTCTACAAGACTCTCATCATGCCCGTCCGCATGGCGCAGAAGCTTGGACGATGACAACATCTGAAGAAGCGACGCTTGGAGTGTTCGAGAGAAAGATTCTGGGCAAGATTTTTGGACCTTTGCACGTTGGCAACGGAAGACATAGACATAGCGCAGCGAATAAAGATCCAGCGGCTACGTTGGCTCGGTCATGTCGTCCGAATGGATACAAACGCTCCGGCTCTGAAAGTATTCGATGCGGTACCAGCTGGTGGTAGCAGAGGAAGAGGAAGACCTCCTCTGCGTTGGAAAGATCAGGTGGAGAAGGACTTGGCTTCACTTGGTGTGTCCAATTGGCGCCGGTTAGCACGAGAAAGAAACGACTGGCGCGCTTTGTTAAACTCGGCCAAAATCGCGTAAGCGGCTAAGCGCCATTTATCGAAAGAAGTTATCGTTTATGTGGACACCTCTCTTGGACGGCAACTATTGACTGACGGTGAGTGCCCGCCCAGGAGAGGTTTCACTGTGGACACACACATATGTACGTTAAAAACAATTTAAGTCTATGATGTATACAACATGTGCTCAGTGACATTTTTATTCTTCCTGAACAACACCTCCTAATGAGTCGCTGAAAATTAAAACAAATGGCGCTGCTACCTCCAAAACACTTTTTATAAAGAAGGATCTCTCAACTCTTCGCTCAATTTTCTAAAATTTCTTCGATTGATCTGTTAAATATTTTTAGTGAGGTGTACAAATGCGGGCCTTGTTTTTTCTTACATGTAGAAAATTTTAAAGAAAAAAATTATGAAAAATCAAAGAGAGCTTATAGCAACTACAAACTTGCATTTTAATAAACTAAAATGTAATAAGGTATAAAACTGTCTTACACTAACAATTACATTCACAATCCACTTGATTATGCACTTTTTCGAGCTTAACTCCCAAGCGAGATTTCCCATACAAAATGCACTGCCAAAATCCAAGATTATAGAATAATCTTAGATTATCATGAGATTCTATGTCCAACAGATGATGACAGGAATTGAGAAAAAGAAGATAACGGTACCATTTTCCGTACAACCCTCTGTTTCCGATGTTATCACTAATTATTATTACGAATGTACTCACTCCAAAATCGACAATTCTGCTTATTTACGTATATTGACCAAAATTATTGATCCAAAAATGAGCTTCGTCGCTAAACACAATTTTTCGATAAAAAAGTGGATCTTCGGCCAACTTTCCAAGAGCCCATTGACCAAAAGTTCTGCGTTGCGGTAGGTCGTCCGGCTTCAATTCTTGCACCAGCTGTATTTTGAAAGGCCTCACACCTAAATCCATTCGTAAAATTTTCCACATTGTTGAGTAACAGAGGCCCAATTGCTGCGAACGGCGACGAATCGATAATTGATGGTCATCATTAACACTGGCCGATACAGCTGCGATTTTTTCTTCAGTTCGCACTCTACGTGAGCGTGTTAGTGGTTTGATGTCCAATAATGTAAATTTGGTTCTAAATTTAGTCACAATAGCTCGAAAAGCCGCTTCAGTGGGTCGATTAAACTGACAATAAAATGGAAGAAGCGCGCGATAAACTTTCTTAACAGAACACGCATTTTTATAATAAAATTCAATGATTTGCAAGCGTTGTTCGTTTATGAGACGATTCATGGTTAAATTATAGACCAAACTTAAGATGTTTGACAGTGAAACAAAACACGAAATCTGCGTCAGCTGTTTAAACCAACTGTTTTAAAAGATAATAGCTAAAAATCATCCGTTATACACATTTATTGTTTATCATTCTCGAATTTATTACAATTGAGACTGTTGAAAGCCGAAGAGTGCTACAACAGCTTTCTTCAAATGCAAACATCTTCTCCTTCGGTTAAATTTTTATTGCTAGACAAATTTCTAGCTCCCATAACTTGTCGTACCTCGCCTACAAGACGCTTTGGCCTGTTATTGCTTATTATAAAAATTAGTATCGAATGTTTTGCAACTTCATAGACGTCGTTTACGGATTTCCTCCAACTGTCTATTGCTATCAACCAATTGCTCAATTAAATTAACTATTGCATCTCTTTGCCTTATTTCCGTATCGTTAGTAATAGTTGAACAAAAACAACATTAAAATATAATATTGCACCGAATCAATTTTTACGAAGAAAAACCTTGCAAAACCATCCTATCGCACTATGGTCTGAAATTCAAATTTGTTGGCATAAATTAGAAGGAGTGGTACTAGGCCATTGAAATTTCGCATACAGGTTATATATGACTTAGTTAAGAAAAATTCCAAGAATGGATGAAATCGGTCATTCCCCAGGGGTACCTCCCTTGGACCTATAGTAAAAATTTTTGAATTTCAGCCCCAAAAATTGCGATATCTTAACGAAAATTGGTAAATATGTTATTCTCGTAATACGCATCGACGATACCAAAAATTGTTGAAATCGGCCAGTCCCTAGGAGTACCTCCCTTGGACCTGTAGTAAAAATTTGGTTTCATAAAATGAAAAATTTGCATATGATAGGCAAAAGTGGTCAAATAATTTTATTATCCAAATATTTATATTTACATATGTTTTTACTGAAACCATTATTTTTGTAATAACATTAACTGTACATCTGAAATGAGAGAGAAGTTACAGAATTATTAAATTCACTTAAATATAATATAAAAAGTTATATGTGCCAAGCAAATCATTCGAAATCACAGTCTTCCGTTCTCCACAACGTCTGCTTCCGGTATATCGGAATCAGAATTATCCGAATCGTATTCAGATCCCCCTGGAAAGTGGTTGAAAATTTGAAGCTCACTTGAAGGTGCAAGCAATTGTATTACTTCTTCTGGTAGCTTCTCTCTTTTCCGATATTTTTCTCTAGCGGATAAAGACAAGCTGGAAAGAAGGGAGTCTGAAGAATCCATTGCTCTATTGAAAACATCAGTCATATTATTTTTTCTTGATGCATTTTCACCAAAACAACCAACAGGAAATACGCAATTTTTTATAATCTGTGAGCCGTGAACTAATATTTTATGAACTGTTGCTGACATTGGAAACCATAAATATTTTTCCATGTACAAGAAGGCAGTTCTTTTACAAAAATCTTCAAACTTTATGGTATCTATAGGATACTCGCAGGAAAAAGCAATTAATACAACTCTAAAGTTATTCAAAATGTCTATATCAATATTTGTAATTAAAGAAAAGAGTTCCAAATTTTTAAAGGCTTTCCTGGCAGTATTGCCGTCATTTGATGTATTTGGGGTATTTATCTTTAAATCTATTAACCATACGATTACATTTTGAAAGGTTTTCGCTAACATATGCTAATAAATTTTGCATTTTTTTTCTTATTTCATCTTTTTTCTTTAAACTTAACTCATTAGTATTAATTTTTTTAAAAACCCAATCCAAAATAACATTAGTTTTGCGATCGCCCTCTATCCAAACTCCAAGCATATCTTCGTGTTGGAATTTAAAGGTTGCTGAAAATTACAAATATACTTAAATGGGGCAAAAACGGGCAAATATTACATGTATGATTTTAAAGAACATACCCCAAACTTCCACCGAACATAAAAATCTGGAACAATACGGGACAATACACACAACTTTCACTCCACAGAACACAGGTTAATACGAAATTTTCGGTTAAAAAAGCTATTAAACAAAACTCCACACTATACAGATATGACACAATAAACCACATTTTTTTTCATTAAGTTAAATAATAGATACCTTTCTTATATTCTTCCATTATAAATTTATTTCTTTTTTTCCTTCTTAACTATTATCGAACAGCTGTTTTCTTACAATATTTTACTGAACTGTTTGTTGTTGCTTCAGAAGCATCATGTTTTACAGCTAATATTTAGAACAGAGTTGCCATATCCAAATAATTTTTTGTATATTTTAGACCACTGAAATGTCTCAATTAATACTGCGTACCCATTTTTTTGAAATAAGAAAAAAAAATTGGATTTATGCCAAAATATTTGAATTTCAGACTATTGTGCTATAGCAAGATTTATAATTTTTGCAAATGTCGTCGCACTTCAAGCATATTTGACACTTGTAAATTAGGCAGCTGAAGTATACAAACAGACAAGCGTTGGCGCGCGTAAAGGTTAAAATAAAGATTAGATCACGCAAAATATTTTTTATTTATTTAGTAAAAAAGGTATTCAAAAAATAAATTGGATGTTTAATTTTGGGCCACCTTGTATACATATGTTAAATATATGTATATTCTAATGCTAAACTCGCATAAAAGAAATGAAAAACTCAGTCCAATCCGAGGGTGTCGCATTTTATTATATTTTTCGATCGACTAGCTTTGAGAAAATCATGCTTTCCGATTTCTAAATAACAAAACAGCCGGTGTAGGCTTGATCCCGATTTACACACGGAAGCATTTTATTCATGAGAGAAGGCCGAACGGGGAAGAGAGAGAATTTTCTGTTTTCCCTACTGGCGGCTCGTTTTGTGCTTCTTATTCGTATTGTCAAACTTAAAGTTGGCTGCAAAATAATTACATATTGACGGTTTTTCCATTCGTTTTCTTATTTTATGTGAGAAAGTTCTGTGTTGGTATCCAATCAAATGGAAGGAATTGACGATGACAAACATCACAACGCTGCTTGGGAAATACAGGATGATTTTTGGTAGTTAAGTGGATATGATTTAAAAAACTTGTGCGGCATGTTTAGGTTGAATTCTTCAATTTATGAAAATTAGAAAAATCTCGACTGCATGAATGCGAGAAATGTCAAAGAATGCTAAAGAAATAAACTTCAAATATTGCCGAAAAGATTTTTTCCCGTGTGACCGCGAATGAACATCAAAAGCGTCAGCGCACTTGAACGTGTTTTTCCAAATTTAATTTATTCCTAAATTATTTCAATAGCATTGAGCTATTTAAAGGTTAGGTTGGGTTAGGTTGGGTTAGGTTGAAGCGTTTGTCCATTGTAGGACACACTCAGGCTAATGGCCCATTGTGATGCCGCGTGGGGAACTAGCCCCTATCCCTCCTGAAACCAATTTGTGCTATTCAAGAATTTCGCAAGATCCTTAATTTCGACAGAGTTGAGGTCTTCTAACTCGTTGAAGAAATGTCCGCCCAAAATGGCGAGTCTACGTCTGGATAGAACAGGACAGTGACACAGAAGGTGCGAGATCGTCTCTTCCTCGTCTAGACAAGTTCTGCAGAAGTCGTGTGTTTGCACACCCATTCTCTGGGCGTGTCCCGTAATAATATACCGACTAGGCAGTACCCCGTAATAACTGATATCAGCGTGTTAAGACTATGCTTATCTCTTCTTAGTAGAAGTTCTGTGCGTTTAGCATTGAGAGTCGGCCACATCTGTCGGGCTATTTTGCAAGTGGCTTCGTTACGCCAACTTTCGTTCGCTACTCTAATAATTTCCTCGCGGATACGAAATCTACATGTTTGCAAGGGTATATCTATATCGTTGTCTATGTACTCATCAGTCAATTTGGTACCGATTTTCGCTAGTTCATCGACTCAGCAGTTCCCCTCAATGTCGCAATGGCCAGGAACCCATGCTATCATTAGATGAAAGGATTCAGCCATCTCGTTAAGAAATGCGCGGCATTTCATGGCTACCTTGGAGGTTGTCGACTGTTTTGTGAGGGATTTTATCGCCGCCTGACTATCAGTGAAAATGTAGATATCATCTCCAGGTATCGTATCATACTGTACCAGTGTCACGGCTTTCATTATTGCCATCAGTTCAGCCTGAAAGACACTACAGTAGTCGGGGAGCCGAAAACTGAAGGAGATCCCCAGATGTTCGGAATATACACCTCCGCCCACCCTGCCATCGAGCTTTGAGCCATCTGTGTATACATGGATGGACTCGCACTGTCTTACCACGTCCCGTTCCCACTCTTCCCTGGAGGGTAGGAGAGTCACGAACGTTGTACTGGCAAGTATAGTCTATTTAAAGTACCTAAATAAAAAAATTGTCAGGCATTTTATATTTCCAGATACGTTCGTTGCTTGTTTGAGCAAGTTGCCATTACAAATTTTCTTCCACAGTTATATAGTAGAAATGCGCAGCAAGCGTTAACGAATTTTTTTTTTGTTCTGTGCTTTTTTTTTTGGTATTCCTCATCCTGCGCCAGAGCGTATGTAATATTTTTATGCTTCCAAGTTTCTTTCTTACCTTCGGCAAAACTCGATTTCTATCGAATAGCTAACTTGCAAAATTCTAACAGACGCGTAGAAGTGGCAATAGAGACAGATTTCAAGGCTGCTGGTTTATGTTTAGGTGGCAGTAAAAGAAGAGACCACAAATTAAGTTCGATACTAACGTTAAAGACAGAGAAAACCGGGCTGATCAGAAAGTTTTGCAGTCCAATGGCCAACACTTCGACCTAAAAGATCTTTTGTGTGCTACTACCTGACTTAGCAGTAGTTATCTAATTAAGAAGTGCCAGAGGAAATTAATTTTTTTTTCACATTTTCATACTCGCCTATTTGTACTTGGAAAAATAAAAGTCTTGTGATTTTTTTTAATTCAAATTTTTGTTTTTGTAATTGTGTATATATATTCAATTATATTTAGTTATACCTGTTTATTTTGATCTTAGCCTAAATCATCAATTTTTACACATATATTTATAACTTTTTTCACATAATAAGCACGTAAGTGTATTGTTTACTTCTAATAAATTACTTATAAATACTAAATGTTACATACATATATAGAAATTACATATACAAGCTACCATACATACAAAGTGATATTCTTATACATGTACATATACATACATACACGTATTCTATTACAAATATTTATTTAGATTTCTGATTACAATATTTTTAAATATTTTTTCATTTTATTACATGCCTTGTTAAACTTAGTTAAAGTAATAGGTTTTGCTATTCTTGTTCTGTTCTATTTTTTTTTTTTTTTGTTTTGAAAATTCCACTGCGACTTATAAGAACTGAAATTCTGATGGAATATGAAGCTCATCTTTTTGTCTCTAACAGATATTTATAATAAAAAAAGGTATGTGATTTTTGAATTAGATTTGCTTTGCAGTGAAACAGCTGAATAACTCGGGGAGCTATATTAGTTTTTGCTACCTGACGGCATTTCACAACTGTTTACAAATGACTTACATACACTCGAGTATCGAGCCGTCTAACAGTTTTCCTACAAATTTTAGTATTGTTTTTTAGTGTTGTCTGAAAAATTATTATTTTATATACTTTTTGATTTTCTGTTGATTTTCTTTTTGTTGATTTTTCCCGTGCCATTTTCCTGTAATTGCAAACTATATATATTTTTGTTTTTTTTTTTTTGATTTTCTTGTTAATTTTTACAATTTCTCCTGCAAATTCTCTACTCTCTCCTTCCCTTATTAACGCTTTTTAGTGTAATATCACAAATTTATTTTTAATCGCGTTCGCTTGTAATGTTTTGAAATTTATTCGCTAAATTTCAGCTTATTAAGGCTATGAAAATCTTTTGTGTGTAAACTACAATAAATATTTACAAAATAATTAAAATTAAAATTTAATATAGGTATATTTTTTTGTTTTCATATTTTACATTAATAGGAAACGAGAGGCTTGCTAAAATTTACAAAAAAAAATATTTTTTACTTTTTAGTTACAAATTCATTTCTTGTAATTAATTTCTACCATTTTTTTTAACTATAAATATGTTTTCTTTACATTTTTACATTAACATATTTTACATCTAATTTCTCTTCGCATGAATTTGAATTTTGTTCATTTTTATTATTGCACAATTTGGTAATTACTACTAAATAATTTTTCGGTTTTTCAATTAATTATTTTCATAAGCTTCCATATGTATGTATGTGTGCGTGTGCGCATATCTCTAAGCGATATCATTGCACAACTTTTGTGGGCTGTAAAACAGTCAATTTCACGCACACTCAAATCTATATACACACATACATACATACATACACGTACATACATATTTATAGTAAAACACAAAACACATTTTTATTACATACAAATTGATTATGCCGCAACATTTATTATTATTTAATTAGACTTTTGATCATTTTTATTTCTTTTTCATATACAAATTTTTATTATTTTTTTGTTTTGTTTTTTATGTCTTAAAAAATGTTCATGATTTCACTGCATTTTAGGATATTTTATATTATTATGAAATTTGTTGTTTATAATTACGGACTTACTTTTTTATAGCATTTTTATAAATTGTGGAAAAATGAGTTAACATTTTTTTATTGCATTCAAGTTTATTATTACGGTTATTTATTGTTTTTAGTCTAGCAGCAAACGAAAATGGGGTTTTGCATTTGCACAACAAACTTTTGTCTTGAGAATTATAAAGAAGCCACGCGTATTTTAAGTAAAGGGTGTTTCAAAATAAGATTTTCTTGTCAGTTCCACTAAATTTTCAAGGTTTACAATTGAAGCCGATACTATTTGAAGTTAAGTTATGAGTTTTGAGATAAGCGACTGTTGGGTTAACGAAACCCTATTGATTCTCGTACATGATTGTCCAACGCACAAAAATTATGAAAATTCGCCGACATAGACCAAGTAAATGAACTAAATTTGAAAATAAATTATCGTTTCTTTGGCCCTAAAATCCCAGAAATGAGGAGTCCCGAGTTTCGGTATGGATTTGGGGCTTCTGACGACGAAAATGTGACCTTATATATTTTGGCTTGAGTGCTTTGATTGCGGCCCGCTTTTGCTTCCAACAGCAGGACGCTAAATCGTGAAAAACCACATTATAGCGGGAAAAATTTTCTAGTCAAGATATTTCGCATAATTATGACCTTATTAATATAAATTTCTTGGCTGCTTTGTGAAATGTTAAACCTCCTCGAAAAGTATAGTGGTGCTGTTGTTTGAAAGGTGGAGCTGCAAGCGCTTAGAAACCGCGGTGAAAAACCAATTTCATAGAATGAGTAAGCAGATGGCCTTGTTAAAAATATTATTTTCCAGCATGCGATAGATTACACTTTTGGTTTTTTTTTTATCGGAATACCACGAATAACAAAATATGGTTAAAATGATTTTTCATTAACTGAAATTGCGACTACTTCTTGGAATACCCTCTTTTATTTTTATTTTATTTTATTTTGATTTATATATAGATATTTTATTTTTTTTACATTTAACCTTTTCACCTCTATTTTAAATTCATTAATTTTATTTTATTAGATTTCATTTTATTTTTTTTTTTTTAATTTTTCTTTTATATCTTTAATTTTAAATTTTTATTATTATTACTTTTCATTAAATTTTATATTATTTTACTTTTATTAGTTTATTTTTCTCATTTAATTCAATTTAATTTCATTTTGCATTATTTTGTCCCATTTTATTTTGTTTTATTTATAGTTTTTCCATTTTAATTAAATTTTATTTCATTTTTTATTTTACTTTATTTTTTATTTTACACAATTTAATTTTTTAAATTATTAATTAAGTAAATTATTATTAAATTAGCTTACCACATTTTATTTTAATTTCATTTTATTTTAATTTAATTCACTTTATTTTATTTTGTTTTATTTTTTTTCATTTTTTCATTCAATTTTTTTCATTTATTTTATATAATTTTATTTTTACATTTTGTTTTTAATTAAATTTAATTTAACTTTTTTTAATTTGTTTAATTTTTTTTCTTTTTATTCCATTTATTTTATTCATTTTATTTTCATATTTTTTTTTTTAATAAATTTAATTAAATTATTTTTTTATATTATCTTTTTTTTCTTTTCTTTTTATTTCATTTATTTTATTTTATTTTTTTAAATAAATTTTATTTTTATATTATTTTTTATATTTATTTACCTTTTCCTTTTTTTGTTACAATATATTTTTTTATATTATAATATCTTTTTTTTAACACGGTTTTTATTTATTTTTGTTTTTCTTGTTTTATTCAATTTAATTTCACTCTATATTATTTTGTTTCATTTTGTTTTAGTTTGTTCGTTTTTCATTTTTTTTGTTGTATTGTATTTTTTATTTCATTTATTTTAATTTATTCATTTAAGTTTTCTTTGTTTGTTTAATTTCTTTTTAATTTAATAATTTTTCAATTTAATTTGATTTAATTTTTTTACTTAATTTTTTGTTTTTTGTCTTTTATTTAATTCATTTAATTTTTTAATTCATTACATTTTATTTTATTGATTGGTTTTATTTCACTTTTTATTGTATTTGATTTGACTTCTTTTTATTTTGTTTTCATTTATATATTTTTTATTTCATTTTTATATTCGTAATTTAATTAAATTTTATTTTAATTTATTTTATTTTAATTTACTTTGTTTGCTTAATTTCTTTTTAATTTAATAATTTTTCAATTTAATTTGATTTAATTTTTTTTACTTTTTTTTGTTAGGTTTTTATTTAATTTATTTTATTTTATTGATTGGTTTTATTTCACTTTTTTATTGCGTTTGATTTGATTTCATTTTATTTCGTTGTCTTTTATATTTTTTTTAAATTTTTTTTTATATTTTTTAATTTAATTAAATCTTATTTCTTTTAATATTTTTTTATTATATTTAACTAAAGAAATTTTAACTTTATTTCATTTTTCTGAATTCACTTTAAAATAGTTTATTTTATTTTATTTTATTCTAATCTTTTATATTTTTTTTTATTTAATTTGATTGCATTTTATTTTTTTCTAGTTGTTTTACATAATTTTTTTAATGTAAATTAATTTCATTTTATTTTAAATATTTTATTATATTTAAATTTTTTTTTTACTTTATTTGTTTTATTTAATACAATTTAGTTTCATTTTATTTTTTTTATTTTAATTTATTATATGTTATTTCAATATTTTTTAAAATTTAATTTAATTTTTTTAATTTTATTTCTTTTCTACCTTTTTCGATTGAATTCGTCGTAATTTCATTTTAATTTCAATTTAATTTGTTTCACTTAATTTTATTTCATTATATTTTAGTTTAGTTTATTTTGTTGTATTTGATTTTATTTAGTTTTCACTTTATTTTTTTACTTTATTTATTTTATTCTTTTCTTATTTTATTCTTTTTCTTTAATTTATTTAAATTTTTTTATGCCATATTATATTTGATTTCATTTTATTCATTGATTTTTAAATAATAAAAATTTGTATAGTTCTTCTGAGCGGCCTATTTTCATGAAATTTCTGCTTATTTGAGTCTAACTGAAACGAAATCAGTCTCATTGCAATAAACAATAGGCTACATATGTACCACGCCCGCACTCTCCCAGATTATCCATCAGAGAGGGGCTCGTACACAGGCGACCATTGCTGCATCTTTGGATACGTTTCATTTTTAATTTTTTTTCTCTGTTTTTTATTGCGTTTTCTTCAATTCAATAAACAGTTTGTTTATGTAGTTGAAAGTTATCTGTATGCTTCAATTAGTTTGCTTTCATTTATAGATTTTTATGTAAGTATTTAAATGTTTAAACTAAAAGAGATGATTGAGGACCAAAGCCTGGAAAACAAAATGAACTCTGAAGCAGCCAGCGATCGCTACAAACAACAACTAGCAAAGGTAAGAAGACAGCAATGACGAGCAATAAAACAAGAAACAGATAAAAAGTCGAAAAAATACCGTTAAAATCCGATAATAAAAATACAAATATTGAAGAGCTTCTACACAATATGGAAATGAATGAAAGAAGGCATGCAGGTGCCGCAACCGAAGTGTTGCTATTAACTATGCAAGCATGTACACATATATGTATGTATGTATATGTTTTTTTTAGTTGACCATCACAGTATTTTCTCGTCTGCTTGGCAAAAAACATTTGGACTTTCGCTCATTCAATATTTTTTATTTTCCTATTCAAATTATTATCACCTATGAGCAGTTCACAATGGAGCGCAAATAACCTGGCATCATAGCATTTGCAAATTCCCAATGCCAACAAAACAATGAAATAAAATTTTTTACCATCATTATTTACAAACGCCATGCTGCCAGGCCATTTGCGCTTAATTGTGAATTGCCCCATAATATTTTCATTGTATATTTCATTGGCAACAATAATTCTCAATTTGCGCAGCCAAACATATTCTTGTTGATTTTTTTTCACATTTATATGGCTGCTTCATTTCACTTTTGTTTGTGCTGCGCGCGCTGCTTGTTTAAACAAAAAGTTATTTTCAATTTTACTAATCTGCTGCTACTTATTTATTCTATTTTTCACTCTTCAAAAGGCAGAAGCAAAAAAGGATTTTACGAGTATGATTTTTCGTCATTCATCTTTTTTCGATACGGCCATGCTGTGTTAAGATAGGTAAAGTACAAATCAACAGTGAATACTCGTTGAGTAGAACTTAGTACAAAATTATTTAGCACAACTTAAGTTCATTTCATTTTCAAAGCAGCCACTCGAGGCCCATTGCTGAGATCATTACTAAGCGATATAAACATATGTTTTCATTACTCAACTCCTTAAACTGTTTTTGTGTTTTATTTTTTTTTTTTTTCTTACTTTTTGTTTTTTCTCTTTCGACAAGCACGTGCAATAGTTACTGCTTGCATTGTCTCTTTGCATATTTGCATTGAAGTTTTGCACAAATAAATACACGAAAAGAATACCACACAACACCAGCGAAATACAAACAACATACTGTGGTGTGGGAGGGGAAGTGGGTATAGATAGCGACGCACCTGGTAGCACCTTAAGAGCATAATTTTGGGATTTTTGGACTCGCAGGTTTCTTTCTAGTTATCATGTGTGTGTGTGTGTTTTTGTTTGTTTTTGTATTCATGAATTCAGCTACCGCCCGTTTTCTTCTCTAAACGTACGCAATGGGCTCACTACTCGTAGCCTTCTTTGCAGCCACTCATCTGTAAAGAGCAAAGAAAAGAGAACGGAAATACAGGTGAGTGCGGTTGAAGGTAAAAATGCATAAATATTAAAAATATATATATGTGCCTGTTTACATGTGTGTTTGTGTGTGTGAAAATGTGATTAAATGGTTAGATGAGCAGAAAGAGTATGAAAAATTCAAATTAATTAGAATATTGTGTAGTAAAGGAAATTAAAAAGAAAAATTGTAAAAGAATGCAAATACATATAAAAGCCTGGGAAAATCTATGAAAGTAAAGAAAAGCAATAAAAGGAGCTATAATTGCAATTTTAAAAGTGAAATGAAATAAATGAAATTAAACGAGAAAAAAAATATTTATGTGTAATAAACAGAAATTGAATTATGTTAGATGGAAAAAAGGGTATTGCATTTAAGATTAAAAGGAATGTATAAAAAAAATATAATAAATGGAAATGGAAATGCAAATGGCGATCAGAGTATCGCTAAGTGTGCATATCAGTTGTTCGTGAAAGCTTGTGTGCGCTCACTACTATTTTTAGGGAAGCTTAAAAAATTAATTTTTTTTATATTTTAATTAATTAATTTTTAATTTTTTTTTTATTTATTTATATATTTATTAAATTGCGGAAAAAGAAATCCATTATTTTTGCGTAAAGTTTTGGTGCAAGTGGTTTAAAATTGTTTTATCATCGATCTTTAGCTCATAGTCGATGCTACAACTACTAGCATGCCGGTCAACTTCGATTATTTCTGTGATTTTATCAACATTTTTCAACATCGAAAATCCATGAACGAAATAGACGAAACTGATATTGCACGTAATTAGCGGTTAGCAACGTCAAGACAGACACCACAACTAGAAGGAGAAGCTCGGTCAAATACTTAATAGAACCACCAATAACAACTGCACCAATATGACGTTACGCACTCTCTGAAGAACGCAATCTTGTTACTGTAATTACCATTACCAGCGATTGAAACTCCTCTAATATTTAATAGTTTTCATTTTTGCTCTCGCTACCGTCTGAACTGATGTACAGGTGAGTAGTAGAGAAGGTAGCGTAAAACGCGCAATCAACTGTTTTGCTCTGCTCCAAGCTACAATTCATTACTGCTAATAGCTCGGAGCAATGGAAAAAAATGTAAAGTGCTCTCTATAATTGGAGTAATGGCAAAGAAGCAGAGCAACAGTCAAAAAAGTGTAGGTAGTGGCAAAGAACTTGGAGTCGGCCGGAGCGCTTCATGTAAAATTATTCTTGTGTGCTCCAGCTGCCGCTACTGCTCTCGCTTCTGATGCACTGCTACTACTGCCATAGCTGCTACTTGAGCAGTAATCGTCTTTGTTTGTTAGATGCCCTCATTTTTTGTGCGTTTTTGCGATGCTGCATAGAAAATGTAATTGACGAGTTATATAAAGGGTGGTTAAATTTCAAGGGCCGATTTTAATGTGAACCACACCTAAACGTCAACGACACCGTTCAACTTCTTTCTCTGGGGTTATTTGAATTCAATTCAAGAGCTAAAGGATGAGATAATAAATATGACATTAACGGCATAGAACCTCAATTATGCCTCAGCGTCATCGAAAATTTGGACCATCGGATGAAGGTGTGCCGCCGAGGTCGCTGCGGCTATTTGGCCGATATTTTGTTCTATACGTAATTGAGTCATACCAATATTATCACAATAAAAAAAATGGCAATAATTTAAAAAAAAAAAATTGTATTTTATTCAAAATCAACACCGGCCCTTAAATCTTAACCACCCTTTAGTATAGGTTGTTGATAAGATTTTAGAGAGAAGTGGTAGAAACTCAAAATTTTCAAAAACAAGTGGTCGTTGTAAAAGTTTACTTAGTAGTCCGAGCATTGAATATAGTGTACAGTAAATCATAGTTTTAATTTAAATTTTTTTCATCACCGATGTTTGCAGCGAATAAAAATAATAAAAAGCAAAGAACACGAAGAAGCGCAGCTAGAGTGAATTACGAATATACCGTGTAAAGAGAGTATTATAATATAAAATATAAAATAAAAAAATTCCAAAATATGTTGATGAAAAACTGATTTTTGCGCTATTAAGTATGTATTTATGTAGTGATATTGTTTATGTTATGCTGTGTTTTTGTTTGTATTATGTTTATGAATGTAGTTATGTGCTATCCGTATATTCTTGGAACACTTACATACTTTACTGCACGATTCCGGAAAGTTTCCTGTTCCATGTCCCGTATTTTGTGTGTCAGCATGTGCTGCTTGAGGTTCCCCTGTTAAAAGTGAAAAAGAAACAATAAAAATATAAAAAAAGTTAGCATGCTTGAATTGCAACCTTGGAAAGTGAAAAAGAATTTTTTTGTAAAAATGTAAGTAATAAGAAATTAAGTATTTTTAGGGTTAGCTAAAATTCATAGCTGCAATTTTTTTTGTTTTGATTAAGGGTAAATCTATGCTTTATTTAAGAAAAAAATAAGGAGTTTGCCCACGACTGATTAAATTTTTTTCTATACTTTTGCAGTCACCGGAATATTTTGTTCTGTTCAAGCGTAAACAATTAATTTTACACTGAGGAGAACTGGAAACGGGTATAAAGCTTCTATCAACCTTAACTTATAATTTACACTAGTTTACAAATTTAGACTTTCTTTTTCGCGCACCGGATGTCACTATCCAATTGCTATGTATGTATGTATGTACAATCGCTCGGTGATTCCGAGAATCGAGTTAATTTTTGTATGGAGAAATGAAAAAAATGCAAACTTTAATACGGAAAAAAAAAATTTTGAATTATAATTATTTAATTTGAGAGCCTTCATACACTTATACATTAACATTTGTTTCGTAACTTTGGAATTTTCATTTGATCATTTACAATTTTTTTATTTCTAAATCAATGTCTTTCATTAGTAGCTGGATTTTGTCTTAAAAGATCAGTCTTTAATAGAAATTCATAATTTTTTTTTAGTTTTTTAAGTTTTTTTTAATATAATTAATTTTGACTTGGACTTGAGCTTCCAGGTAAATTCCTAAAATTTTATTTTCTATAGATTTACGGATACAACCTTTTAAAAAGGATCCTCGAACAGGACAAAAAAGGCTAGGCCCGCGTGCCTAATCGAAGGTGTCCAACGGAGGGTTAAGGGGAATTATTTTTTTTTTTTGTTTTATGAAAGAATAACGGTAAATTGCTATGTCTCGAAATATTCATAAAAGAAATTACCTCGATTACCTCGAGTTTTAGAATCAGCTGGGAATTCTGCATACCTTTTTCTATTGCAAATCAGTGTGATTTTAGACTATTCACTTTTTTTGGACCAACGAACTAGTTATTAGCGGTTACCAGCGAAATAGCTGGTTAAGGAACAAGTGATTTAGAAGTACAGTGTAACCTCTCCTAACGGACGCCTTTATTAGCCGGACCCCTCCCTTGAGCGAACATTTTTTTCTAAGCCAAATCTTATGCATCGAAAGAAGTTACTCTCTTTTGAATGGACATTTCTCTTGGACAGACAAAAACTGACTGACGGTGAGTGTCCGTCCAAGGGAGATTTCACTGTAAACCACCCTTTACTTGTTGTTTGACGGTCGCCGTAGCCGAAAATGTTGGTAGTGCCCGGTTCAAAACCCGCTGTGGGCTCTAAACCCAAAATGATATTTATTTTTTATGATATTATGAATTTTTTTTTTTCTAAAAGCGGTCGTCCGTCGGCAGGTAATGACAAATCCAGAAAGTTTTTCCACCATAATAAAGCTGAGGGGCCTGTCTTTCGGCGACGACGTAAAAGTGGAACACCATTAAGGCGCACACCACAAATTCCAAGGTGGCGCACAATTAATCATCAATTTTGTTTTTGAATAAGTTTTTTACTAAACAAAAAACTGACCTTTACGCGCTCTTGTCTGTTTGTATACTGCAGCTGTCTAGTTCACATGTTTCACATACGTTTGACGTACGACGCCATTTGCAAAAATTATAAATTTGCCGATAGGGTGATTAATTTTGCGCCACCTTGTACTATGAAACCACTTATTGGACATTTATACGGGAAAATAAAAGATTTCGATCACAAATATATAATTTCCCGATAGAGTGATTAATTTTGCGCCACCTTTTTATATACACTTTTGGTTTATTTCAGATTTTTCTCCTTTAAAAATCTCTTCTAAGTAAGCGAATAGTTTTGATAGCTGTGGTTTTTACCCCAAAGACGTAAAATTTTCTTTATAAAGAATTTTTTTTTTATTATTAGTATTTTTTTTCTTTTGATAAAAAGCAAAGTATTTTTCGTCACTCACCTTTGTAGTAAAACCACGATCACAGATCGTACACTTGAATGGTCGCTCCTTGGTATGACTGCGATAGTGAATTTCTAAAGCTGAATGACAAGGGAATGTTTTGAAACAGATGCCGCAGGTGGTGCTCCCTCGCACGCCTACAAAGCGAAATTTTTTTCGCAAAAAAAGAAAATTGAAAACACATTAAAATCTTTAAAGGGAAAACATGGGCAATAACTCAAACTCAAATCAAGCAAAAAGTTCATTTATTTAATTAAAAGATGCAGTTAATAAAATAATTTTTATAGCCTTTTTGCGCATGCGCAACAGAGCAAAGCTACAAAGTAATATCGTTAAAACTAAGTGTTAATTACCAGAAAGTAGGTCAATCTAGAGTGCAAGCAAAAAGTATGCAAACTCACCGGAAAGTGCAAGTGGATTGAATGGTGCCGCCGGCATTACCGATTGCGCAATCGTATTCATAGCTGAGCACATCGTTTGCGCAGTGGCTGGCGGAAAGAGCGGCAAATTGGGGAACATGCCGAAGGGCGGACGCGCCGCCACCAGTGGGTTCGGTGGTTGTGGCCCCTGTGGTGGTAGCGCACCCGACGCCTGCTGTTGTTGCTGGGCCGCCGCTGCCGCTGCTGCTGCTGCTGCTTGTTGGTGTTGCTGTTGTTGTAGGTGATGCGCCAGGTGAGGTGGCTGCAACGCTAGCTGATGTGGTGATTGCGCCGACGCATGTGACTCTTGCTGATGTTGTTGTTGTCGCATATGTTGCTGATGTGCTGCCTGCTGCTGCTCCTGCTTTATTTGGTGCTCACGCCGCAGCTGCTCCGCATGAAAAGCGACTGCATGCTGCTGCAGTTGTTGGTGATGGTGCTGCGCTTGAGCCTGTGCATGCGCCGCTGCCGCCACTACCGCTTGCTGCTGCATTAGTTGCTGATGTTGCTGCTGTAAGTGGTGATGCAGCACTGGTGGCAAGCAATCGACAGCCGAGGTGGGCACCAGAGGTGAGGTAAGCGCCGCAGCAGGACTCAGCTGTGAATGTGATTTTTGTGAGGGCACAGGATTTGGGCTTCTTGTTGTGTTGCTATTGGCACTGCTATTACGCAGTGGTGGTGTAGGTGACTTGCGTCCGCCTGCTTGAGTTGCACTGGCTGTTGGCGCTGGTGAACGCGAGCTGCTGCTGCTGTTGCTTGCGAGCACAGGCACGGCGCGTGGCGTCAGATCCAACGCGCCTTGCGATGCTTCAGACATAGAGCGAGCCGGCGAGCTGGTGCGCGTGGAGCATTGACGCGGCGCTCCCGAACTAGGGCTGGTTGGGGCGGAATTTATTGAGTTTGCATTGCTGGTGGAGGAGTGTGGCCGTGGTGTGGTATTCACGACTCCGCTGGCGTCGATTCGTAGCTTCTGCTCGAAAAGCAGACCTTTGAAGTCATCGCTGGATTTCGGCCGATCGCTTACATCTAAGTCATGACCACTGGACATGTGTTCGGAGGAGATATCATCGTCGAAGTCATCGCCGCAATCGATGTTCTCATCCAGATCACCCTGCGATGACTCTGAACCCAGAGTGCCATTGTGCGGGCCTAGATGACCCATAGCAGCGCCTGCTCCCGGCATAGCACCGAAGTGGAAAGCTGCTGCTGCGAAGGGGTTCATGAAGGCGCCGGGCATCATTGATGGCGGGGGATCACGTATTTCGGCTGCTTGTATTTGTTCGGGTGTTAGATCGGTTGGCTCGCCTGTGTGCAGGCGAATGTGCTGCTGCAATACCAGTGCATTCGAGTACTTCTTGTGGCAGACGGGGCATTGGTGGAAGTTGCGCATGGGTGGCCGAATCTTGTGCACGGCCATGTGCGTCTTCAAATTACCTTTGGTAGTGAAAGCGCGCCCACAAATTCGGCACTTGAAAGGTCGTTCGCCTGTGTGGGTGCGGTAATGCATCTGCAAAGCGCTCTTACACGACAGCACACGATCGCACACGACGCACTGATTCGGATCGGTAAGTTTCTTGTTCTTCATTAGCTCCTTCAACTTTAATGTTTCCGAAGTGTTTGAAACCTCTATGAAATTCTCCCAAGAGTTGTCATTGCTATGTGGGCGTGGCAGTAGTGCCATCTCGTGTTTGATCGGATTGAAGAACGGTGAGCGCTGTAAGTGGGCAGGCGAGCGTATGGGTGAATGATGTTCGGGTGAGAGATTTTTCGTAAAATTCAATGGGAAACGTTCCGCAAAGAAGTCGTCCCGATGGTGGAAAGACGGCGGCAGCTGGCCAGGTGTGGGCAGATGATCAAGGTGATTATGCATTCCTGGTGAGGGATGCGCATGAATTGTAATTGGTGGTTGTGCCGGGTGCCCCACAGGTGTCAGTGCCAACGGTTTTGAGGTTGGAGTTGGAGGCGTGAAGGGCGCGCTAGCACTCGTTTGTGTTGGCGATGAGGTAGCGCGTACAGGTGATAATGCTGACTGAGCGGGTGGGGTGTCCGCACGATCCATCTCTTCGTCGTGCGAGTCTATATCGATACTTTCCTCCTTGATTTTTATGTCCAACGCTGGCGGTGCGTCCGGTGGTGTATCACCATTTGTTGGTTCCGATGACCGCGACGTTGCCTTTTGCACTGTTGATTGATCGTCTTTCTTTTTCTCCGTAATTTCAGTCTTCACAGGCAGTTCGGGTGAGTTGGACGCCGAGGACTTGCGCAAATCTGTAGGTGTATCTTGCTTATTTCCCTTGGACGCAGTCTGTGTTGCAGGGGTCTCTGTGCGTGACCCCGCAACGGGCGGCATTTGCGGAAAAAACGGGTTAGGAAAGCCAGCGTTACCCAAAGACTTAAGCAGCTCCATTGGCGGCCGGTACAGGCCAGGCAAGCCGGGGAAAGCAGTACTTGGTGGAAAGGGTAACGGCAGTGACACAGGCGGCATGTGTTGTGGCATTTGCTGTGGCAATTCGACCGGTGTATGAGATGGCGAGCTATCTGGCGATATTTGATCCAACAGAGGTGGGTGAAATTTGTCCAAGTGCTCGGGTATAGGTGTAGCATTCATTGGCACATGCGGAAACTTATGCGCATGCCGCTGAAAGTGTACCTTCAAATTGCCTTTGGTGGTGAAGCGGCTGCCACAAACGTTGCACTTAAATGGGCGTTCGCCGGTATGAGAACGAATGTGTATTTGGAGCGCCGAATCGGAACCGAACACCTTGCCGCAGTAGCGGCAACGATGCTTGAAGAATGGTTCATTGCGATCGCCATTCTTGTCTCTGAATGCAAACTCATCGGCCATATTGTTCGCGAGTATGCCCTGCGAGGCGGAGTCCAGCACCTCTTGCGCACGCTTTTGCAGCATCTCTAATGAATTGGGCTCGGGTAGATCATCGTGATTGGTAATTATGGTGGACGCGAGATCGGAACCGTACGGCAGTGGCATATTCTCCAACTCCTTCAGCTTACTCAGCGGATCCGATGATGCGGGCATTTGCTCGCCGAGTCGTGTAGCACTGCCGTGCGTCACCTCTACGCTTATACGTCTGCTGGCGCTGGCTCTGCCAAAGGCATCACTATCATCTTCACGCTTGCGTTTTAGCGACTCCAAGGGAGATGCGCCACTAGCTGCTCCTGACGCACTAGACGTGGTTGCGCTTGCACCGGAGGGGGTTTCATCACGCAACGGTACCCCAGCATTTATGAGATGCTGACGTGCCTTCGCTTCAGCCATGCGCGCTTCCGCTCTCTGACGCAATTCCATTTCCGCAATACGTTCTTCTTCTTCATATGTATCCTCCTCGCCGTCTTCACGCTCCTCTTCCATTTCTTCACCCTCACCCTCCCCCTCAACCTCACCTTCGCTTGCACCCTTCGGCTGATTCATTGCCAACTGCGATTGCAGCTGCTGTATGAGTTGTATTTGAAAAAGTTGTTGTTGTTGTAGATTGAACAGCGCTTGCTGCAGGAATGCCAACTGTTTCATAGCCGCGTCATTATCACCGCCCTGCGCACCATTCGCAATCGTCTTGGCGGCAAATTGCGCGATAGCCATTTGCATATTTTGTATGGCTTCCAGATTGACGGGTGCGGCGCCAAAAGCGGCAGCATTTTGTGGTAATATGCTAGCGGTGGGTGTCAGGGGCGCAGAAGTGGTCTTCACAATGGTATCTGTATCGGATGTGGCAGCTGCATTGTTGACCTCTTCTGAGCCACTGGGCTTTGGTGTTGCTGAATTAGCAGTTAATTCTTTTGCATGCTGTTTCAGCGTAAATTCTTCAGGTGCCTGTGCTCCCTGCTCTTCCTCATCTTCCTCCTCTTCGTCGTTGTCGCCGCCGCCACCGTCTCCTTCAATTGCTGGCGCGCGCTGCTTTGCCATCGTGCCTGCCGATGCATAAAGCGGTCTCTCCTGCTCCTCCATATCCATAGGCGTGGGTGAACCAAATTTGTTGTTGTTAGTCTTACAAGCGTTATCTGTGGGATATGTATTATATGGCGGCGAACTGGCAGCGCTAATTGCCGACGCGGCGCTGTCTCCACTCACCATTGCCATTGTCGTCGTCACATCCGCCGCATTGGCAAGTGATTTCAATTGTAGTAAACGCTCCACGGGTGTCGAGCCGCGCGCTTGTTCTAGTCGCGTTGCCGATGCACCGGACATTATAACATCATTGGCGCTGCCGTTGCTATTGCTATTGCCGTCGATGTTGCTGGTGTTGTTGTGATTGTGATCTTCAGTGACTGCAACGTCGTGTGCAGCAGCTTCTGTTGTTGTGCTATTTTCTGCCACATCGGCTGCGCTTTGTGCGCGATCTTGGGCTTGTGCCGCAACGGACAAATCATTGCCAATTGCACTTTGCTTCGGCGAGGCAACCACATTCGTAGCTCCCGTTGTTGCCGTTGTTGTGTTTGTGGAGTCTTTGTTACTCGCCATTTCTTGGCTAGTAATGGGCGAGCAGCAAGCACCATTCTCCTCCTGATCGCTCGAATCATCTGAAGCTGCAGCGCGAACAAGAATAAAAAACATGAAAAGAAAGAAGCAGAAAAATACATTTTTTAAATATAAAATAGAAAAATTGAAAATCGTACAACGTAATGCTAAGCGCTAAGCGCTAAGGAAAAATTTTAAAGCAGGTGTAAATGAGTGTCCCCACGGAAATAAAACCTAACAAGCTGGAAAATGAGGTCCCTCAGCGTAGAGCATCGGCAAAACGAAAAGCGTGGCGGACACAGGCTACAACCCGAATCTTGCACACAAGTTGGCAGTGCCTTACTGTTGCTGAGGCGCGACCGCATGCGCTTGACTGACAACACGAACGCGGCAGTGGCCATCACTAGGCTAGTTTCACGTGCCAACGGCGGCCAACAAACCGATAACTAATAACTCGCTTTCTTGTCCACTTGCATTTCGCCATTTAATGAAGAGCCAGCAGTGGCAACGACGACAAAGAAACTGGTCGAAAAAAAAACATGCAAGAAATAAGAGAAAAAATCGCCAAGCTTTAAGCGAAACAAACAAAGAAGAAGTAAAAATTGTTTTTCTTTTTTCGTTTTACGCGGAAAAGGTGCGCACGATTACGCGCGCGAGTGTTGTCCGTCGCTGGCTACCATTGCCATATTGACTTGTCATAATCGTGCCATATTTATTTGCTTATACATTCAATAAATTGTTGTTTTTGCTAGCTGCTGCGACTGCTGTTGTTGTTGATTAAACATACGTTACAGTTAACAATGTGCGCTGTGACTTTAAGCGGCGATTCACGCGAATTTCGAACAGGATTTAATGATCATGGGAATGCGAAGGAAACCTAAGTGCAATTACAGTGTTTTTAGGACATGCAGTTCATATTGCTGAGTTCCATTATTTTAAAATTAACTTTTATTTATAAAATCGTAATGGATCATTCAACAATTTGAAGCCAAAACAAAGTGGCCTGGACCACATAAAACTAATCAAAAGTTGATCAATCATTAATTGCCTGACATTTTTTTTCGAAAAGCAATACAAAATTGGAAGTAGAGAAGACTCTTTAAGTATAAATATAAAATAACCGATCGGTATCTGAAATATAGCTGATGTATAACAAATTGATGGCCCCCGTAGTCGAATGGGTTCGTGTTTGACTGATATTCGGTATAGATTCGTGTTCGAAACTCTCTATCGGCATGAAACACTAAGTGATAAAAAAGCCTTTTTCTAATAACAGTTGCGCTTCGGCAAGCAATGGCGAACCTCTGAGGGGATATTTCTGCCATGAAAAAGCTCCTCATTAAGAAACCATCTGCCATTCAGAGGCGGCATAAAATTCTAGGTCACTCCATTTGTCGACCGACACTAAAGGCGTAGATATACCACATATTGAAAGAAGGGCACAGCCAAGCATAGAACAAAGGATGTACGCGCGAATTATGTAAGGTTATTTTAGTACTAGGGTAATTTCTGATTATTTTGTTTATATGTCACGATGCACAAAACTCAACCATTTTCGAGATATTCGGTAGTAAACATAATTTTAAAAAATTTTTAATTTTTTCTTATATGCCCACTTTTTTCAAATTTTAATTCCAGCGTCTTTTTTTTTTGGTTTTGTGCTTATTTAGCTGTCAATTCACAAAAATCGTCAATAAAATTTGAACCAAGCCCTGACAGCTCAAAATGGCTGAATTTATGATTTCTCAATGCTTTATAGCTCATATCATTAAAAATACACAAAAAAACAACTTTGTGCGGAAACTATTCCGCAAATTATTTGAAAAACTGCTATATATTTTTAGCTATCCAAAAAGGCGTAATACTTAAATTAAAGAAGTAATCCGTAGGCTAATCGTAGGCTCAACAAGTGGAAGGTAAAATTTCATAGGAAGGAAAAATTGTAAAAATATGCGACTAAAACAAAAAATTAGTAATTTAATTTCTTTTATTCAATATAATTCGTTCATGTCATAACCGCCCTCATTCAAGCTACAAATTCTCATTATTTTCAATGAATAATTTTTCACGACGCTTGCTCTTAGTTGCTGCCTCATTTCAGCTCATTTTGTTCTTCAACATCAAACATAAAATCGAAATCAACGTTTTTCAATAACTGAAGAAGCTGTTGAGTCCTTCAAGGATTATGAATCGAGCGACGGTTGTGTGCGTCACCTTCGATGAAAGAAGCTTTTTTCGTGCATAAAAAAATCTCGTATGAGAAACGAGTTTTTCACTTTTGGCCAGAAAAAGTGATCTCGGGTCTGATACGAGGCTTTCATTCTAGACACGGAAGTAGGATCACTCTCCCGCATGTTGTTTTAAGACAATTGGTTAATGAGAAATTACACGAATAATTATGCTCTCAAGTATCTCGGACGACTTTCGTAGCAACCTTGTATATATAATATAACAAAAACAAAAAAACAACTTTAAGGGCGACCAGCTTTGAAAATTAAACATTAAAATTTAAGCTTAGTTTCCTGTTCATCGGTTCATTGGTGCAAGCAAGATCGCCAAAAATTTCCCAGAGCGAATTCTTCGATGTGTTTGAGGCCTAGTTCCACGCTTTGATTTCCTAATTACCGGATCATTAGCGGTAACCAGATGATCGAAGCCGGTAAAGAGAAAAAAAAAAACGGAAGAAAGAAAGTAAAGAATGATAAACAGAGAAATCTAGTACCATGAAAATCAGCACTAGGATGATACACCGGCTCAAAAATTAGCCGAAATTACTAATTTCAACTAACCGCCCTAGAAATATTGTATTCGTTACGCTGGCAATTATACTGGAGGAAATGAACAATGAAAGAAATATCAATGAATAATTGAATCGTTTTCGGGTTATTGACGTATTTCCATTATCTACTTTTTAAATAGAAGGAAAGACAAACAGCAGAAGGTAGAACATGAAATCTATAAGTAAATACCAGGTCACACATTGCGAATTTTGTCGCTATTAATACTGTACTTCACTCAGAGCTGGGCGATAATAATTGCCTGCACAATTGATTACGCCTAGAACTATGTTTAACAGGACTCCAACAACACTGGTAACACTACGGACACTTGTGGTCTATGTGAGATCTATTCAAAACTAGCAGATTTATCTAACCTAACCTACAATTTTTTTAAATTACCACAATGGAAATCGTCAATAATAAAAATAAAAAGGAATTAATATTAAATTACAATTACAGTAGTCTTGATTTCTTCCTCTACTTGATTGGTGTGTTACCCGCTTAAGCGATTTTGGTTGAGTTTAACGAAATGCGCCAGTCGTTTATTTCTCGTGCCAACAGGCGCCAGTTGGGCACATCAAGTGAAGCTAAGTCTTTATACACCTGATTTCTCCAACCCAAAGAAGACCTTCATCTTATTCTGTTACCACCAGCTGGCACCGCATCGAGTACTTCTAGAGGCCGGGTATTCATATCTATTCGAACGACATGGCCTAGCCAGCGGAGCCGGTGCATCTTTGCTATGTCTATTTCTATGCGATCTTTAAGCTCATGCAGCTCATTGTTCCATCGCCTGCAATACTCGTCATCGCTACTGAGCAGAATCTCTCTCTCAAACACTCCAAGAGTTGCCTCATCGGATGTTGTGATCGTCCAAGCTTCTGCGTCAAATAATACAACGGGCATGATGAGCGCCTTATAAAGGTTAGTTTTGTTCGTGGAGTGTGGACTTTAGTACTCAATCAATCCAAAGTAGCACTTTTTGGTAAGAGAGATTCTCCGTGAGATTCCAGAGCTGGCATTTTGATCGGTGTTAATGCTGATACTTAAATCAGCGATCAGTCAAAATCATAACTATCAACAGTTTCGTGGGTGTCTTGATTTAGCCTTCGATAAACGTTTACAAAATTCTAGAATTAAAATTTTCCTTGTCAGTTACCACCGGACATTCCAATTTTTTACCTTTAATACTTAAATAAAAATCTATATTTTTTGATATTAAAGTTCTCTAATTTATTGAAAATGTTATCTCATGTAAATAATGCAGTGTTAAGCTAAAAATTATTTTTTCTGATTAAAATAAACCTGATAACGTAAACATAATAGCAGTGATTTTTACGGATTTTTAGTAAAAGTAATCCTTTGCAGCGTATACAGTAATTCTAATCGTCCAGCACAGGTTTGACGAGATTGGAGATGCCCTCAATATTTCTCTCAAAGCTTAATAGGAGGCTTCTGCGCAGCATTCAGGTTCAAAGTACGCCTTTCAGTGAGTACAATTTTCTGCAGAAACTGTCCGCGCATAGCATCTATGTCAACATAATCTTTCGGGGCGTAAACAGAACTCGGCTGATACTTTGACGTTGAGTGCTGTAGCCATCGCCAACAGCTTAAACGTCGCATTGGATAGTGAAATAGCATTTTTTTCTTTATTTATAATTCATCTGATATCTGAAGTAATCAAGAGACTTTACTGCTTGAGCCAATTTGATATCGAATTTGAACGTAAAATGTGTCACAATGCGTGGTGAGGGCTTCCCGACCCTTTTGTGTCGTGTAATTGTTTAAGCAGTATTCGATTCATTTTAATTCACTTGCCGATTATTTATCGTACAACTAAACCCCACTGTGTTTTCGTCCCAACTAAAATATTTATTATTAATTTTTTTTTTTTTTGCAAATATATTTTCCTTGAAAGACAAACAAAACTTAGCTACTTCTATTACTGCGACTCCAGCGCATAGCCTTTGGTGTGACCATACACCTGTCGTTTGCTAGTGGCCTGCCGCTACCATTGCTAAAAAACACTTGCCTGCTGCAGTTGCACTGGCTGGCTCACAACTGTGGCCTCTGTGCGGCCCGCCTTGCAACATGTTTGTCGCGCACATTTGGCATTCGGCATGCGGCATGCGGTTGCAGCGCGCAATTCATAGCGCATAACAGGCATACAGCGTGAGCGCGCCATAATCGCGCAGAAATCTTTCACTAATCCAGCGGCAGCTAAAGCAAAGCCAACAGCAACAACAACAACACGTAACTCAAGTAAAATCAGACAAAAGCTAAGGCAGCAAAATTAAAAAGGCACAACAACAAAAAAATAACAAATTACAATAATAATAGCAAAAAACATTGTCGTGGAGTTAAACGGCAAAGGCGTAGCGTAGTTGAAGATGGTGGTTGCTTGTTGTTGTGTTATGTTTTCTTTGCTGTTGCTGTTGCTGTAGCTTTTTGCTGCACTTGCAGCTCGTATAACTCAATTGGCAGCAGCAAACACTTTAGCAACAGTGACTTTGCTTATATATGTGCGTGCGTGTGTGTTTGCACAGATCTTTGCAATAACTAGAACTTCGAACTAGCATTTGTTGTGCTTAAACTACTGCTGAGACAGTTTCTTACATGTAGCTACACATGCATACATACATATACACTAGGCCGGGTCGATTTGTGGGGAGGCAAAAAAATCGCCCATTGCTCTGTGAAAATCATATTCTAGGGATCAAAATAAGAAACTTTGCCGAAGGAACCATACCTCTAAAACGAATTCTGATGTCCCCCAAGTTGGGTCGAACTTTTTAGTTTCTTTTCTCATGTAAGGGCCAAAAATGGTGATATTTTGAAATGATTGTATGGGGAACCCCCCAAGGAGTTCCAGGGGGTGTGCCACTAGCATGGGTGGATTGGCCGTCCAAAGTTAGTGGGGGTCGGTCATACATTTGGACTCGATTGGAGCACTCTAAATGGGTCAAAGTGGGATTTTTCGTTCGACCCGAATCGCGGGACATCAGAATTCGTTTTAGAGGTATGGTTCCTTCGGCAAAGTTTCTTATTTTGATCCCTAGAATACGATTTTCACAAAGCAATGAGCGATTTTTAAATCGACCCGCCCTAATGTACACATACATACATACACACATACACACTTTATTGACTTGTCTCAGCTTCCTGATTAATTTTTCGCAGCGCATTTCAAAGCAAAGCAAAAGTATTCTCCACTTGGCTGCGACTACTAATGTTTTAAATGTACAAATATACTCACATGTCCATAGATTTGTCTGTTATAATTGCTCTCGAATGCATCACACTTCAGAAATGTGCATTTTCATCGAAACATCGACAAAAAAGGTGATAAATAAATGAATTCGAATCTTTGGTGCATCGTGAACAATTCTTTTTGAACGCATTTTTTTGGGAATAGGGCACGTGAGATGTAAACGAAAAGTAGTTATATAGTCATAAGTAAGTAGTCATACAAAAACGCTTGTAAAATGTATAGGATGCACTTCTGACAGTCATACCCAACTTTTAATTTGGCCCACAAGTCATGTCCCAAATCCATTCCATTCTATTTATATGGCTGTAAGTCTCACTAATGATGTAAATAACCGATGATATCACTAATGAGCTCATCTTATAAGTTTTTTGTGACACATTGCCACTAAAAAACAGACTCTAGCAATTTATCATTGATTGGGAAAATTAGATGAAATTTTGTTTTCAAAATTATTGTGAAATAAATTAAACGCAAAAACATGCAACTGCTTTGGAATAGTCCACCTACAAGGTGGCGCAAAATTAATCATCCAATTTTGTTTTTGAGTATTTTTTTTTTGTCAAATTTATGGTGCCCGTCTTGATACCTTTCCACAAATGGAAATTTTTTTAATAAAGTTGAAAAATAAGCAGTGATTAAATTTCTTGCGCCACATCGTTACCTTCTATGGATTAAATTAAAAAAAGCTCTGTAGAACAAGTGCAAATGGCAAGTGGAGATCTCGATTTTTACATTTAGGTTAGGTTGAAGCGGATCTGACTCAAAAAATAAACCAAAAAGCAAGGCATCACACGTGGAGTAAAGTGGGGTAAAGCGCCGCTAGTCGATATTTAGGACTACATCAATAGAAACACCGAACTTCTTCAACAACAACAACAGTATGAGAAAATTGCATAAATGAACGATCACTCATAAAAATGTGTGGGTTATCCCTTCAAAGGTATTAATAAAATCTTTTAAACAAATCACTAATAGTGAGAGTGAGCAGCGCTTTGTTATAAATCTGTCGCCACTAATTAACTGACAGCGGTAATTTACTGCAAAAAGAATAACGATTTCAGTTTTTACTCAAGTAAAATACAATGCAGCATCAAAAAAAACCATTCAAATCATAAATTTTAAAATGCAAATAAAGCATTTGTTTTTTTTTTTTTTGTTCTTTTTCAACTACTGCAGGGACGCGCATGCATTTTTTTGTTTCCTTTTTTTAAACTTAGCTGAATATATTTTTATTTTATGAGTTTTGAAGAAATGTTTGCCAATATTTTTCGTGACCATAAAAATCTGATTTATGCATTTTTTTAAAGCAAAGCAATTTGGGTGAACGTTAAATTAATTTTTCCTTTATTACCAGCGAAGTGACAAATTCATATAAATTTTTAATATAATGCAAATATTGACCTTCAAAATTTGATTTGGATGCCACATGAAAAGCTATTCGATAAAAATAAAAATTTACTTGACTTCGAAAATGAATTTGATAACCTTCCATTTCGAATGCGAAAGAGATGAAATGTGTGAGATACAAGTTTTGATTAAACAAAAAAAATGTAAGAAGCAAATTTTGATTATAGAGAAATATTAAAAACTAAAAACTGTCGCAGAGATACAAATATTAAAGATATATATTGATATTTCCTAAAAACCAATGTGAAAATATTAAGATCAGTACATAAAAAATTCGATAGTTAAAAAATAAATGAAAGTACCTACTTATTTTTTTTTTTTGCGAAAATGTCAAATGTATGGATTTTTTTAAAAACAAGCATTAAACTTTATAAACAAGTTATTTGCAAGGTTAGGTTAGGTTAGCCTGGTTGGCAATAAGCCACGCATAGACCTTTTGGCCCTTAGCGACACCAGATGGAGACCGACCTCTATAAATACTGAAAGCAGACATCATGTAGGATGTCAGCACTTTTGGCGAATCTGAGCAGAGCTGGGAGATCCGCTTTTGAGACATCCTCCAGACCCTCAAACAATGGGGCTCCCAGGCATTTTAAGCGCGTTTTTAATAATGCCGGACAGACGCACAGAATGTGTTATTTGAAAAATCAAATTCAAGTATAAAACTCGCCTGGTTTTAAAGTGGTATTGTGCCAGAACACAAGAAACTAAACAAACAACGAATGAAGTAATAGTTAAAAAAAAATTCGATGTTCAAAAACTAATTTGACTAACAATTACCGGTCCTTAAATTTTCTATTATCCTTTTGTCAGTCAAATTTTTTTTTTCGAAGGACTTAAACTCCCAAGCTGATGTTGGAGGCGTTGCAAATATTCTAAGCACTTGACGCTTAAGTCCTTTTCACAAAAATGTAGCCTAAAAAAGTTTTTATTTTTTTTATTTTTATTATTTATTTATTTATTATATATATTGTTTAAAAATAACAAAGGACAAGTAGCGATTGGCAAGATGCGCTTATGTGTCGTATGTAACACGAACATGTCGAAACCGCGAGTCTACCGAACTCGAGCGCTGTGCGTACAAAATTATCAAATTGTAAAAAAATGAATAAATTAAACAAACATTTTAAATAAAATTTCGGTAAAATAAATTTGGTACAATTGTACAAGTATTAAAAATGTTTATATATTTTGCAAAATAAGTAAAAATTAAAAAAAAAGAATTAAAAAAATAAGAAAATAAAAACTTAAAAATAAATAAAAAAAAATAAAAAAAAAAATTTTAATTTAAAAAAAATTAAAAAAAAATTAGAAAAAAAATTAAAAATAAAGCAAAAAAAAATAAAAATGTAAAATTTTTAAAAGCAAACCAAGAAAGCTGTTTTAAGTGCCTTTTTGGTTTTCGAAAACTTGATGTTGAAGTTTAAAAATTATTAAAACAAACAAAAAATTCTTTTTTATGAATAAAAAGATTAAAAATTGTAGAAACAAATTTTTAACGTTTAATATAGTAGGAAAATTGTGAACTTAGTATTATTTTAATTGAACATGAAAAAATATAGAAAGTAAAAAAAATGTATTTATTTATTTATTTAATGGATTTAACTAAGGATTACAGTTATATCCTTCCAAGCACTTATATAGGGTTTTTCATTAAGAGCGCTTCAACTTTTGAACTTTTTTGAATAAAACACAAACGGTTTGACTTTTTTAACTAATTTTTTTTTATTATCGAGTTTGAACATATACATTTAAGTATGAAATTCGATTTCTTTTGCATGACCACCGCGTGCACGTTTTACGAAGCCCAATCGTTGAACCCAATTTTCGACCACTCTTTTGCATAAATCGGCCGAAATTCCAGCAATTTCGCGTTCAATATTGGCTCTGAGCTCACAAATCGTCGCCAGCTTGTTGCTGGCCACCAATGACTTCACATAACCCCAAAACGGGACGGCTTGTTAAATGGACCGTAAAATGGCCGTAATGCTCTTAACAGCAGCAACAAAACGATTATTTTCATAAAAAATTTGCACGATTTGCAATCGTTGCTCAAGTTTGTAGCGTTCCATGATGAAATGTATACTAATGAAGTTTACAAATGATAAGCGAAAAATAAAAAATATTGCGTCGTTCGCCCTCCCTATCGTAAAAAAGTTGAAGCGCACCTATTAAAAACCCTATAAATAGGATCTATGAGTTTGAATATGACTTAGGACTAAGTTTTTCAATGCAGCTGCAGTGAATGACAAGCCAATATTTTTGAGATTATTTAGTTCACTTAAGATTCGCGCATGAGATCATTCATAGCATAATTGAATTTGTTTAATTGCACATGAAACATGAGTGAAAATAACGCAAGTGTTCAACGCTCCATTAGAGCGTTCACTTCAGGAACTCAACGAGATTTCGATTTCTATTTTCTTTGATTTTTCTTAGCCCAAGAATATGTTTTCAAATTAATGTAAATTATTAAATTCTATTTTATTTTAATGCTTTCTAAATTCTAAGTCATCGTTTCAGTCCGTAAGAATATTTGTAGTTTTTTAACTTTTTGAAATAATTAAATAAATAGATGTATTTGGAGGAAATCTTCCCAAGATACCAGTACAATCAATTTCATATTTTAGGATATTTAATACAAAGCCACACGACAAAAATGTTCTTCTACTGTGTGGTGATTTTAAATTCAAAAGGTGACATCGAATGAAAGCAATGGCTCTAAAAAATTCAGCGGCCGTAACATAAATTTTATAAATAGGTATCTTTTGAATGCGCTCAATGCTTTGTATGTAGATGACTTGGAAGGGCGTCCAGATAAAAGCGGCGTGTGTATTCTAAACGGACCCTAAAAATGCAATATACAACATTTTGAGAGTAGAAGGATCTCAGAAATGTGTACAATTACGCCTACATAGCGTTTGAATTCGGAATTAAGTAGTCCATATGATTACTGAATATGAGTTAAGAGTTGAAATATACCCTTAGATCTTTAATCCGGTCTACAGTATTCAGAATAGAAGATCCCGAAATATGGTAGGTATAATATAGTAGATGGAATTTGCCTTTATTGAAAAACTACTCGAAAGCATTTGTCAATATTCAAATATAAAAGGTTTTTCTCACACGAAGAGTACACTTTGACTATGTCAAATTGCAATATGTGACTGAAGCGGCAACATTGGAAATGGCGGAGTAAATTTTAAGATCATCAGCGTAAAGAAAAATTTTGGGAAATGAAATTAAATTAAAAAAAAATATATTTAAACCATAAGACTTACAAAATGAAAATTTTACCTTTATCATATTTTATAACAGCTATAATTACATACAAGGTGGCACAAATTTCGTCAAATGTGTTTTTGAAAATTTTTTTAATAAATACAAAAAAAACTATTTTAAGTGATGGGCATCTATATTTTGATCTTAACGCGCTCCATTCAAGTATCAAATATGTTTGACGTACCACGCCATTTCAAAAATTAAAAATCTTCCGATAGGCTGATTAATTTTGCGCCACTTTGTACGTACCTACCCACCAAAATTTCAGTTCAGGGTGGTATGAACGCAATGCCTTAATGATAGTATAATAAATTAAATCTCGCCAAAAATCATTAAAGGGGTGTAAAACGAGCTTTCTTTCTTTCCTTATATACATTGAAAATAAGTTTCAAAAACAGAAAATATTTATTATACAGAAAACATAATTTTAATTTTAATTCCGATAATTTAAAATTAAGAAAGCATGTACATATATATTATAGAACTTCCATTGCATAACTTCCAATTAAGAACGCCTTATTTTTTATTGCAAATAAACTTAAAAAAAAAACAAAGTGGAAAACATTTTGAAGAAGCCATTTTGACACACAAAACTTGCCATTAAGAAGGCCTTAAATTTTATTTTTAATATTAAATGATGCCGCTAAGTGTTACTTAAATGGATACAAGTGTTTATTGTATAATATATATGTAAATGCAGGCAAGTAAATAAATTTCGGAGCCAAACGGCAGCCAAAAATGGCTAAATGTTATTTGCCATAACTTTTCGATTAAAGTATTTTAAAAAATTTACTTTTAAATTTTATTGAACTTCGTGCACGTTAAAGTGTCACCATGCATTTGACAAGCACGCAAACCAGCAGCAGCACAGGCTTTCAGACATACATACATACACACACACAGACATATGCACATATGGATATTTATACTCTTTGCGCTTTAAAGATGCGCTTGCAGAGAAATCAAAGCTTTGTTGCTGCCGCTGATTAATAAAATTGGAAAATATTTTAAAAAGCGTCATATTTCTGCAAATTAAATTGGCGAATTAATGTGTGCGAAATGCAAATTTATTAAGAATTATAATTTTCGCGCTTTTGCTTTGCGCTTTTTGTGCTAAGCCCGAGCGAGCGTGGGACCAAATTTTATATGCTCAAGCGAAGATTTTGCGAAAAAAAACACAAATATTTTTATAAAACAATAAATATTAGATTAAAAAGTCGAAAAAGAGTTTTTTATATTTTATATCTAGCAGCATTAAAGTACTACTGTCAGTTTTCAACGCCTCTCAAAGGCATTAAACTGGTTAAGCGCGTTTTTCCACTCGTTTTAATTTCCCATAGATTTCTGCCTGTCATATAATTTAATTACCACTTCCTTTATAATATTTAAACACCAACAGTTCGTTTTCAACAGTGGTATATTTTAGTTGTACAAGGTGGCTCAAAATTAATCACCCTATCGAAAGGTTTAAAATTTTTGCAAATGGCGTCGTACGTGAATCATATTTGAATTCGACAGCTGCAGTACACAAGCAATGGACCGCGTAAGGATGAAAATAAAGATTTCTGTCACTCAAAATTCTTTTTTTTTTATCAAAAAAATTATTCCAAAAAAAAAAAATGGATGATTAATTTTGCGCCACTATGTATTTCACGGATATTCAGATAAATATTATTCTGATTTGTGGCAATTCAAATTTAAATGACAAATTCAAGTTGATAACCAAGAATCTAACCGCGGTGAATCTACTCGGTCTGTAAGGCCATTAACTTCACTGCAGCAGGATGTAAATTAATGCCTGACTAAATTATTTTATAGAGAAAAACACTAATTGTCAGCTGCTGATGAGGCTCTGCTGATCTTCAACACTAATCCACTTAGTACCAATAACAAGTGTTGCTCACTGCCAAATTACACAAACAATCTTCATGATAGTGATCCTCAATGGCAAATTAGCCAATTTATTTCTGCGCTTATCGCTACTCCAGGATTGTTACTTATCTTTTTTTAATGCTTTTATTATTACCTTTTTGTTCTTTTTTTATTTTTATTTTATTTATTTTTTTTTATTTTATTTTTTTTTTCCCCCCTTATTTTGCTTTATCTCCTCAACGGTAAAGCTTTAGCAGTAGAAATGTCTTAGAAGATAATAAATCAGTTGCGGTATTTTGTCATTAGAACATTCGAAATGTGTTCAGTATTTAATCGCTTTTGTTGCGCTAAATTTAATTTCATTGATTCTCGGCGTTCCTGGAAGTGATCGTAGAAAATTGGCTACTGAACTCAGTAATGCTCGAACTACAAATGGAGGCTCTGTGCTAATCATTATTTATGACAAATCTACAAGTTGTCTTCATTAAGCAGCTAAGATTGAATACAGTTTTCTAGTAAACTTGAAAAATAATTAACAAATTGCAAGAAACACGTAACGTATAAGGAGAACAATTTTAAAAATTAAATTTTTCATTAAAGTGCAAGTAGGTAAAGTATTTTTAAAATACCAGCCAAGAGAGTAGATTTTATAAAAAAAAGTTGTATGCCCTTCAATACAAATTTGCCATTATATGCACCGCTAGACATTGGCCTTGAAAATTATTTATTATCATATGATCTGATTGGATCTCAATTACCCCTGTCATGCAGTTACGGCAATGTAAGAGTGATAAGCGAAGAGTAGCTCACTAATGGAGTATGTCATTGCTTGACATAACCAATCATATCAGGAAATTTATTGATAAGGAGAGCATAATCGTATGCGGCATCGCTATGTAATGCTGCTTAGTGCTGTTCAAAAGTGTAGCCACGATGCCCAAATGAGCTGCAAAGAGCGTCGCTGAGAGTAGCGGTATCTAGTGTAGTCGCTGGGTCCGTAGTGTGGGAGTAGTGTGTCCCTTCATGTGCGGATGTGTGTAGAAAATTATGTTGAGTGTAATTATGTAGTTATATGTGGGTGTGCATATACTAGCGGTTGCGGTTTGTGCATTGCGAACTGCCGATACAATTAAGTACAGTGGTGGCTTAGAAAGGCGGGCAAGATGTTGTGCAACGGGTGTGTTAAATTTTTTTCCGTAAGTAAAGTAGTGAACAAGAATGGTTTCATATAACTTTATGATTTTAATCTTTATATTTCATAATTTTTTGTTTAAATTCAATAAAAATATAATTAAGAAAAATATTTAGTTATTTTCTACTCAAATAGTAATGCTTAAAAATAATTACACCGTATTTTATTCAACAGTCACTCGCTGCGATAGTACCTAAGAGAGCTAATAATGATTATCTAATAGTAACTATTGACTGCTGGCTGAATACCTGCAATACGCATTTAGTAGTTTGGAGAATTATTTCTATTCGCAAACATATATAGCGGAGCCCTTTAACGCATCTACGCCACACTTTAAATTTACTAAACACTCTTAGCTCAACTCAAACTTTTCGCATGAACTGAACCATATTTTCTCACTGCAAGTGTGTACTATGTAAATAGCTACTCATTTCAATCACACCTAATTAACCTATCATATTTTTGTATTTTAAATATGCAAATCTGAAATGATTTATTATGAAGGTCTAGGCGCATGCATTATACAAGTATTTATGTGTGCTTATAAGTATGCACATATGAATAAATTGTGCCGTAGACGAACGTTTTTAATAGCATTTGTGGTATGATTTTAGAAAATTTCAAATCAAAACAATACTCATTCGCATGCAATGAACGGCCTCTATAGGACATTGCGGAATTTTTTAAATATGTATAATTATAATTAATACAACTTTGTTTTGCCTTAGCTGTGTACGTAACGTAAGTACAATAAAAATGCAATTAGTTCACTTTTACATATTTCAAATGCAAATTATTTTTTTTCAGCTACTGCGCACAACATAAGGCATAAATAGACTCTTGGAATGAATGTGGGCATGCATGAATGTAAAATGTACATTTGTATAAAGTAGGTGTATATGGCTATTTAAGTACGTGCATCACAACTTTGTGAATAAATAGTTGAATTGAATAGTCTATTGAACGGCGGCGGCGTAGATGAAGTGGCGGAAGACTTCATAAATGGGCAGAATTGTGAATCGGCAAGGGAAAAGTAATAAAAATAGAATAATAATAAATAAAGTAATATTATTATTACAATTGGTATGAGAAGCGGTAACTAATTGATAACTAAGGATATATTTTGTATTAGAAGTAAGCTGCGTTGATGTAAATATAAGAAAAAACATAAAAAATGCAAAAAAATAAGTGTAGAAAATGAGTTGAAATTAAAATAAAGTGAAAAATCAGACCATTCAAAAATGTTCATACATACACACATATATTAGATATGGATTTCTTATTAATTTAAAATGCAAATGTAATAAAATTTTCTTCTTCTTTTTTAGCCGCTTACTATTTTTCTTTTTCCTATCAGTATTTCTTCAGTGTTTATTCAACCATTAAGAAAACAACTGCCATCATCGACTGCATTGAAACTTTAGAAAAAAGTAGACTTTGATTTATTAATGAATAAATAATTTCACCCACCATTAAACAAGTGATTTTTAACCTTTCGCATTCACTGGGATTTTCTTTATTATTTTTTATTTTTTTGTTTAGCTCTTTATTCTAAAGCGCGTCCGACAAATATCTAAATGTTACCAATAATAAAAAATAAAAAAAAAGGTTAAAATATTATTTTTGTAGTAGAAAAATTGCCTTGTTGAGAGAAAAATAGGCGATCACAAAATTTATAGCTGTCCAGCAAGTGTTGCTTGCAGCGTAGCATATTGAAATATAATTATGCTTATGTGCTCGAAGAGTATGTATGCAAAAAACTCTGCTGGATAACTCTTTTATTTATTCTAGAACAACAAAACAAAATTTTGTATACAGCAGATATAAGAAAGGAGAGAAACGTTCAACAAAACAAATAAAATTGAGCGAAATGAAATACTAAATTTTTATTTACGAGTAAAAAGCAAGTCAGGACGGTTAATTAAAGTTATAATTTTTTTTTACTTTTTCCTTAAACTTCTGTACTTATAATACATAGAAGACCTTTTACAAATATTTGAGTTCATTTAAAAAATGTCATTGATCTAAGTATTAACGGCATATTTCCTGTGAAATATCTTTTCTAGCTAACAAATGTAACATTTTTTAGGTAGCTCTTAGATGAGCTGGTAGATGGATTGGTGATTTCCTTTTCAACCTCAAAAATACATGAAATGGTGAGATGAGAGTAGAGGCCAGTTCATTTGGGTATGATTGAAGGCGATCTCGGTGTTTGCTGGTTAAATTTTTTTTCCTCGTTTATTGAAGAAATTTATATTATTATTAGTGGTAGTAGCGAACAATTTTAAAATAATTAGTTATCTAAGATATAATAATTTGAAATGCGTAAGCGCAAAAGCAAAAGAGAGAGCTAAATTGAAAAAAAGTATCTCAAATAAATACATAAAAATAAGAAAAACTGAGTCGAACTAATTTTCAAAACAATATTCTTAACACCACATATACAATTTCTACAGTTTATGTTAAAGATGCTCAGTTAAAAGAGAAAATTTTCGGCGGAAAACGCGATTTTCACTGCTAAATCATATCTCTTTTACCGAATTTCCATAAATTATGTTAAAAAAGCCGTGCTTAAATCTAAATATCAAAGGAAGACCCCGATTTTCACTGTTCAAACATATCCGCCTTACCAAATTTCTTGCCTCCACTGTCTTAACATCAGCTGTCATTTCGCCGTTCGACAAGTCCGAAATCATTTTACCGCGCCATTTGCATGCTCGAATACAGTGATCCGATTTGCTTACTGGCATTTTGAAAATAAAATGTTAAGACAAGGTGACTAAAGTTAACAAAAGTGCACAAACTAGAAAGCGGGGCAAAATAAAAATCTGAGGTTTGGTGTTAAGACACATTTAATTTGGGGAAAAAGAAATTCTTTAATATATTTTTTCGGTAGATGACTGCAATGATGGATATAAAAAATCGACGATTAAACAGTTTTAAGCCATTTGCGAAAAAATATTTTACGTGAAAATAATGGATTGATTTTAACATAACGAAAAAAAAAAATTATATAATTTTTCAAATACAGGTGGAGTTTAAAAGAAAAGTTCAGAAATTAAATTGAAAAAACTAAATAAAAAAGGCATGTCATCTAATATTACGAGGGTCGTTTGAAAAGTCCGTGCAAGGTCAGAGGGACGGCACTACTGGCACGTATCGCGGTTATGTTTAGTTGGTAGTATCTAGTATCTCTCACATGAAGTTTCAGCCAGATCGGAAAACCTAAATCTTTTTTTACACGAATCTGTTTTATGCGAATTTGATTTAACCTGAGTTAATAAAAAACAAAATCTTTTTTTCACGACTTGTTTTGTTTTAACAGAGCAAATAGAGTGAGCTTTTTCGCGCATAAACGAAGCGTTTAAATTAGTATCAGAAAAGGTCTCTGAGACTTTATATATATATATTTTGCTCTCGCCGTTTCATATTTATTTTGTTTCTTAATTTATTTCTCATAATATATTTAATGAATTAAAATGTGTAAGCAAGAAAAACAAAATACTTAAGTGAGCATTAAAAAGAATTTTTTAATATTGCCTTTACCTAATACTCTTTTTACACAAATGTTTTGGAAACGTATCAATCGTGTAAAAAGTGAATTAGGTGTATATTTATTTGTCCTTGGCGTGCGCTTGAGTCGAGGAAGTCATGTAATTTCCTGTTTCATCACGACAAGGCACCAAATCACACCTCAGCATTTGTGAGCACAAAATTATTAGAAATAGGGTTCCAACTCGTTTCACACCCCCTCCTATTCCCCAAACTTGGCTGAATCGGAAATTATTTGTAACCCAATTTGAAGAAATGGCTGGCGTAAAAAAGATTTTAGTCAAATGAGGAGTTGCTTGCAGAAACGAATGGCTATTTTCAAACTTAAGCAAATCCTATTATTCGAAGGGATCGACAAAGTAGAATAGTCTTTGACGAAGTGTATAAGCCTAAAAGAAGACTAAATCAAATAAAAAAGATTTACCCCAAACAATTATGCAGTTTTTATTTCCGCACGGACTTCGCAAACGACCCTCGTATATAATACGAGTAACTGAAATTGTAAAATAAGCAATAAATCAACTAAAAGAAATCACTCAAACGCGTTTGCCACTTAACAAATTTGGAACGTGAGATCTACTTTCACAAGCCAAAACAATTTGTATGCGAAATTTTTTATAGCAACTAAATGTGACTAACATCAATGCAAAAACACTTACACATGTACAGATGTATCTATGCATTGTGGCAGTATGTATGTAGGGTACAAGTGTGCATGGCTATGGTTGGCAGACTTGCGAAGCTTTAACAATTTTATCTTAATTTAATTATTGCCGAAATGTGCGTTACATGGCATTTAGTAGGCTATTAACTGCAATAAAATTAAAAAATTTAAATAAAAAAATTAAACGATGCCAATTTAAACAAAATGAATCTGTAAATTAAATAATTAATTGTTTCAGCAAGGATCTTTTTTAATTCAGACTTAACTGTTAGCAGCGCACATACGCACATACACTTAAATAATTACGTATGTGCATAAAATACATACAAACATATGTGTCTTCATCGGTATGTAGGATAAGCAATTTGGCTTATTTTGTGCGTGATAAGCATCAGCCAAACTACTAATGGACATGATTTTGATGAGCTACCAAATATGTGGACGTACTTTAAATGATTATGATGATTAATTTTTTTTTTTTTTTTTGTTTTCGCACAAATTTTTTATTTGCAATCGAAACGACCATAAACTTAGTTATAAACCGGAGATGTACATAAAAGTTTTACTGAAAATGACACAACTTATATTGGGTATCCATGTATCATCATACTATAGTTAACATAAGTAAATTGGAAAGTTTCCCAACCGTAAACTGTTTTGCTATTCTACAAAAAACGAGTAAAGGAAAAACACTTCAAAATCTGTTGAAATCAAATTCAGGCTATTACCTACTACAAGTATAGCTAATAAAATATAAAATATATAATTTAAGTAAAATGTAATGTCTATATTCCCCTACATATCTGCTCAACCGCCACGTTTTTTCTTCGCTCTCATCACATTCGGGCTCATAAATTCGGTTTCGCTAAAGCCATGCGTAACAGCGCTATGTACGCTCAATGTACTCCATACATAACATATTTACATACATATCAGTTATACAGGCGGGCAGTGAAAAAGAATAGTGCAGCCGAGTAGCAAACCAACCAACCATCGAAGCTGACGCACGAAGTAGCTCCGAGTACCCACCAGCTAGCTGGCCATTAAATAAATGCACATAATTTTTCCTGACATACATTCGCACATTAATTTTATATTTCCTCATATTAATCTCAAACTGCCACACCTCCGTTTTCCCCTACCTCTACTTGCATGCACATATGTATGTATGTGTGTGCGTACATATTTGTACGATTTGTGGCGACTTGGCAATAACATAAAATTTCGAAGAAGACAAATTGTTCCGCAAATAAAGAGCGGCATAATTCTTAATAAATAAATATATTTTTGACAGTGAAAATGATATCTAGTTATTTATGTATGTACATATGTATTTATATAAAGCAAGAAGTTATAAAAATTAAAAAAAATATGCTGGTATGGAAGTATACATACATACATAGATACATTTGCGCTTGCACTCACAGGCTTGTATGTTCATACACATACACATCGCTTTGTCGCTTTGCCGACTGTGCGTTTCGTTGGCATCTATTTCTCCTTTGCTGCTGTTAGACGCCCACGTCACGACCCAGCTTAGTCGGATTGGTTGCTGTCTGCTTGCATATAACATTCATATTTTTATGGCACACAACAATTGGTTGCTAAGGAACTACTGAATGTGTGTGTGGTGGTGTTTTTGCATATTATTTAATCTTTAAAATTTGTTTGCATTTATTTTTACTCGTTAAATATAATATATATCATATTTTGTGCTGAAGATTATAGCGCTGTTATTGGCAATTTTTCTTTGTTTGCGAATTTTTGGCATTTTTTGAAATATGAATTTTGCAGTTGTTTAGGAATGTGAATAACTGCTGCGCAATTGTTTCAGAAAACTGAAGAATTTTGAAATCCACATAAATCAAATGAATTCAGTTCAAACATAAACAAAACTTAAAAATTATATTCACTATGTAGTATTACTTGCTCATACTCTGATACATACATTTGCAAGCAACTTGAAGTATATCAAAATTTAGAAACACAAAAAACAAAGATAAAAAAAAAAATTAATAATTGGCGCGTACACTTCTGTTAGGTGCTTGGCCGAGCTTCTTCTCCTAATAGTGACGTGCGTCTGGATGTTGTGGCTCCACAAATGTAGGCATCTACAGTTTTAAGCCGACTCCGAACGGCAAACTGGTTTTTATGAGGAGCTAAATTGCAATATTCCTAGCCAAATAAACCTCTTTGATCCAAAGGCTCTTAAAATTTTTAGTTGGATTATCTATTTTTAGTTGGATTATTAACGAAACCTGAACTATGACCAGACTTCTTATTTTTATTATTATTGTCTTAAGTTGATAAGATGTCACAAAAAATGTGGTGACACAACCCAAAAAATAAGTTGGGAAATAAACGAACTCATTTTTAACGCTTTTAATTAAATATTTTAATTGTATTCTAAGTGAATTAATTTCCTGCAGCATTTTTCAAATATGCACATTTTTAAGCGTCCGTGTTTATGTATTTCGATAAAAAATTGCTATTCTTTAATTTTCAAAAAAACTCTAGTAATGCTAAAAAGTAAATTCATAAAAAACAAAATAAAAAGAAAAACGAACTTCAAATGCAAGCATAAAATGCGCACATGTATATATGTAGATGCGCATTTATGCTCAAACCTTTAAAAATATGTGCATAAAAATGTAAGTCCACTGCCATCAACCATATAAGTTTGTATATTCTAGTTAATAGTTGCGCTACCTTTGCCTTGATGAGCAGCCAGTCAGCAAAGTGAGCACTGCAAATCGTGTCGAATATATGTACATATGTATGTATGTACTATTGTGATATGTAGCTATGTATGTAGTTTTATTCTTATGCATGAACATCCGTTTCTTTGATAATCCCATAGGGAATATTCTGCATATTTTATTAATATGGTTCAACACAAACTAACCTCGGCATACATTATTAAAAAACAAGAAATAAAGCACGAGCACACACGGGCACATTTTCATTCTCGCATTTTTAGTGGATATTCCCTTTATGCATAAGATATGTGAAGTATATGGTATTGAGAAGTTACCGTATGCGCATAAAATATACATATATAAAAAAGCGTACACAACAGAATATTTGAATAAGAAAATAAACATTAAATTAATTTCATTTTCATTTGAAATTTCCATTACGTTTTTTAAATACATAAGTCAAATTAATGCGTACGATTCGCATGGTAATGAAAGGTATGTAGTTGTATATGTACTATTGACATATAATTAAACTCCAGAGAGCACAGGGAGCAGTGTCTGACACCAAACAGAATAATCAGCAGGCCAGCAGACAGTAACATACATAAACAAATACTTATGCGCAAAATGTATAATAACAGGAGGAGAACGTCGAGGCTTTATGACACATGAACTACATGCGTACATAGTACGAATAAGCAGAGCTCTGTTCATGTAATTGAGCTGCTGCTACCTTTCGGTGTTTTCGGCAGCGCTCTGTCTCACTGTAAGACAAAATGGTGAAATACAATAACAGCTTTCGGTGAAGTGAGTTGGAAATATATGTACATGTATATGTATACACAAGCACACTCCCATGGTAATATAATGCGCAGTAGTGCCCAAATCACATGCACTATTGCCGTATTATAGAATAATTGTGTATATATTTTTTTAGTTCAGTTTTGTAGAATGTTTTTTTAAAGTAAACTTATTTTCGTTTTGTATGCGTACATTTATTTAATGTTCTCAAATTACGCTAAATCCATCCTTTTAGAAACAAATAATTCACTTTTTTATAACAACTCAAAATATGCGAAGACAGCATCAATGCAATTTAAAAAAAAAAACATTTAAATTATGTTAAACTAATAATTTGCGGTACACCGATTCAATGAAATTATCGATTATCGGTGTTGATAGCCAAGCATCTTGAAGTCTATCTTATAATACGTTTCCACGAAACCCAAACTCTGAGTTTGCAGAATTTGAATTTGAGAGAATTGTCAACTGCTTCCGTTGCGTATTTGTGCGAAATTGTGTTTAAACTGTAATTCGTGTGTCTACCTAATATCCATGCATACACATAGTATCTAAATTTTAGACGCCGGCAGTCAATCAAACTGTCTCGATATTGACAAGCTGCTAAATGTAAGAAGCTGCCACAATGCCATGTAAGAATGCAATAACGGAAGAGAAAAAAATTCGTAAATAAACCTATGGTGGCAGCATTCAATATTAAAATGCCTACAAACCCAACACAAACACGCTGTGAAAGAGGGGTTTGAAATGGGTTTGAGTTATGATATTTGTATGGGATTTGACAAGAGTCAGCAAACCCTAAAGTAAGCTGCGTTGGAAACGGTATGCGTATGGCGAGTTCGCTCCACAACGCATGGCGCAAATAACACCACTGAACTAATTACAATCATAATAATAGACTTCGATATGACTCAACTGAAATCGATATGAATTGAGCAAAACGCAGCGCATAAAAAAATGCATCAAAAACAAGCTCGCTTGCGTAGCAAAAGTCGCATTAGAATAATTCAATGGAAAATGTCTGTATTATTGGTAATATTTTCAACTTTGCTGCCTGTGAGGTGATAACAGTTACAAATAGTATAAAACTTAACTACAGTAAAAATCCAATAACTAGAACAAATATAAAGTATATGTGTATAACACATCGGTCAATAAGTCCCGGGCCTGGATAAGAAAATGACATTTTTTTTCAAAACTTCTTTTTTATTCATCAATGTAGTCCCCTTTGGCGATGATACATTTGTAGCTTTTCTATGCCTGTTTTGTAGAACGACATATCTTTGGTCTAAAAATGCGCTTTAGTTTTAGCGATAACTTCCTCATTTGATTGAAATTGCATTCCCGGAGCGTTTTTTTGAGGTCTGAAAACAGCCAGTAGTCACTGGGGGCCATATCTGGACTATACGGTGGGTGGGTAAGCAATTCGAAACGTAATTCGTTGAATTTGACCATCGTTTCCATCGATTTGTGACACCGTGCATTGACTTGGTGAAAGAGGATTTTTTTCTTCTTCATATGGGGCCGCTTTTCTGCGATTTTCTCCTTCAATTGTTACATATCTGTTGTTAATTTATACTTTTGTTGCATTTCCTTGCTTTATTTTTATTTTAATTTTAATATAATTTTTTTTTTAATTTTTTGCTGTTGTTTTTTTTTAATCAAAAATTTGATGCTAATTTCGTTAGTTATTATTTTATTGGTTTTTTCCCACCTAATCGCCTAATCGTTATCGCCGTAGACGAATGGGTTGGTGCGTGATTACCATTCAGAATTCACAGAGAGAACATTGTTTCGAATCTCGGTGAAACACCAAAATTAAGAAAAACATTTTTCTGATAGCGGTCCCCCTCGGCAGGCAATGGCAAACCTTCTCCGAGTATATTTCTGCCATGAAAAAGCTCCTCATAAAAATATCTGCCGTTCGGAGTCGGCTTGAAACTGTAGGTCCCTCCATTTGTGGAACAACATCAAGACGCACACCACAAATAGGAGGAGGACCTCGGCCAAACACCCAAAAAGGGTGTACGCGCTAATTATGTATATATGTAATCGCCTATTAACCTTCAAATTGTTTACCGATCTATTAAAGTTGAATGTTAAGCAAAGCAATGAAAATCTATTAATACATTTTTTAGGAACGCAAATTTAAAAAATAAAAATAAATTAACTTAATACACCTTTCGCACTCTTAATAACAAATATAAATAAATAAAGTTAATAAAAATTTTGATTGTAAAAAAAATTGCGGCAAATTTTTGTTAATCTGATTTATATATCGAGGTAAAACTGTCTTCACGGAAGCTGAAAAGCAAATACAACACATTTATCCACAGTCGAGGCTAAGTTTAGTTAGTAACATCTGTTGGAAGAACACACACCAAGTTTCAGCCAGATCGGTCCATTTTTTTGTGCTTGGCATTCGTTTAAATCGAAGAAGTCGAGTGATTTTCTTTTTCCATCACGACAATGCACCAGCTCACGTCGCAACAGTTGTGGTCGCAAAACTAGTGGAAATAGAGTTCCAACTCGTTTCACATCACCCCTATTCTCCAAACTTGGCTCTATCGGAGTCCTTAGACTATTATTTTTCCTCCTTTTTATAGAAATGGCTAGCGGGAAAACGATTTTATTCAAATGAGGAGTTGCTTGCAGAAACGAATGGCTAATTTTCTGACTTGGACAAATCGTATTAGTCGAAGGGATCAACAAAGTGGGAACAAAGAGTAGTTATAGACGCAGTGTAAAGGAGACTAAAACAAATAGAAAAGATTTACCCCAGCAATTAAGTGGTGTTTATTTTTGCACGGACTCTTCAAACGACCCTCGTACATGCATACTTTCATATAAGGTTATGAAAGGATTTAAGAAAAAATTTCAAGTACAGGGTGGCTGATGAAAGCCGCTACCAAAAAAAAATTGAATAACTTTTTTTCTTTTTAAGTTATCTGTTCCATTTTTGTTTTAATTTGCAGATTGATCTTTAAAATTTATTAAAATGGATAACTGGGACACGCAAACAAGAGTTTGGATAGTCCGCCGCTTTCACGCACTGGAGTCCGTAGTTTTGGTACAGAGAGAGTACAGGCGGATGTTTAGCGGCGATCCCCCAAGCAGATGGACCATAATGAGACTGGTGAATAATTTTGCTGAGCAAGGAACAGTCGCAAGAAGGCCTTATCATCGAAACCCACCAGTTCGGACGGAGGAAACGATCGCTGCTGTAGCTGCAGCTATACAAAGCAATCCAAGGGTTTCAACAAGAAGCTTATCTGCTCAAACAATAATGCACAAAGATTTAGACTTATTTCCCTACAAAATTCAAATGGTTAATGAACTGAATGCAGCAGACTTGCCGATTCGCTTGGAATTTTGCCAGAAGATCCTGCAAATGGTGGAAGAAGACCAAAACATGTTAAACTGCCTTTTCATGTCTGATGAGGCCCATTTCGATTTAAACGGCAATGTGAACAAACCAAATTGTCGAATATGGAGTACTTCTAACCCACAGATACTCCACGAGACGGAATTGCATCCTCTTCGCGTGACAGTGTGGTGTGCGGTTTCTTCACGCTGTATTGTCGGGCCTTATTTTTTTGAAGAAAATGGTCACACCGTTACGGTTACTGGAGACCGTTATTTGAAAATGCTGAAAGAATTTTTCTATCCAGAACTACGCCGAAAGAGAATTCCTTTCAACTCTGTGTGGTTTCAACAAGATGGGGCAACGTCTCACATAGCCCAGACTGTTATGACAGAGTTGCGACGAAAATTTCCCAATAAACTGATTTCAAGAAACTCCGAATTTCGTTGGCCCCACAGGTCGCCTGACCTTACTGCACCTGACTTTTTCTTGTGGGGTTTATGTAAACAAGAAGTTTATAAAACAAAGCCAACAAATTTGGATGAACTAAAACAATCCATTCGGGCAACAATTGCGGCTATTCCTGTCGCAACTCTCAAAGCAGCAATGAACAACTTTTTACTAAGATGCCGCACTTGTGTCAACGAGCATGGGGGGCATTTCAATTCAATTATTTTTAAAACTAGTTAAGCTACATTTAATAAAATTTAATGACCTTCAACATGAAAAAAAAAATAAATGAATTCCATACACTAAAAAAAAAGTTATTTGAGTTTCTTAATGTAGCAAAATTCATCAGCCACCCTGTATTTACAGTTAGTGAAACAAATATATAGAGGCCAACACTCAGTGCAACGCTGCACACTAATTTTTGAGTGATTTATTTGCTTTCTAAAAAAACAGAATTAATAAATAAATGAAAATAGTAATTAAGTTGTGCGAACTACCCATAACTAAACAAATTATGAATAAAAAATTAATAAACAAATTATAAACAAAAATATCTCAAAAAACAGCGGGGGCCATTATGTACTTTGAATATTTTGGATAGACCATTTAGTGTTAAATCTTGAAAAATAATTGAAGTCATTTTTTATGCGGGGAGAAAAATACGAAATATGCGTATTTAGTGAAAGTAATTAGATTTTTATGTTAGTAATACTTTTCTTCTTTATTATTTGCTTATTCTTTTTTTTTAATTTCTTTTTTTATTTCTTTGATTTTTATATTTTTTTATTTTTTTCGTATGTTTATTTTTTTTTATTTTTTATTTTTTTATCTTTATTGGTTTTTTTTATTTTTTATTTTTTTTGTTTTGGTCTTTTTATCGTTTTTTTTTTTGTATATTTTATTTGTTTATTTTTGTATATTTTTTTTTATTACTTTAAACCATTCAATTACATTTTTAATACAGAATCGTGTAAAAGAGATAGCCGCCACAAGCTAAGTAAAATTGCAATAAATCACTAGCTGTTCTAAATACATGAAATATGCATGTCAATAAGACTAAATATTTATTTGAAAAAAGGGATAAAAAAACAAAAAAAAAGAAAATCACTACAATACCAAATAGTGCTTTTAAGTGGACAGATACCGGTAAATTAAAAAAAAAAATTTTTCATAAAATGTTAAAAACAATTTTTAGAACGTAAATTTAAGTATTTCTGATTCTATTCTTTGCGTTCGAGCGCTGGGAGAGGCATAGTTACGTTGCCGTTTTTTTAATTTATAGAATATATTATAGAATAATTTATAGAAATTTAATTCATATAGAAATTATGACATTAATAAACAAAAAAATGTTTGGTTTTTTGTATTCAGGTCACTGACGCTGATGCTACAATGCCCGCCGATTGAGAAGCCCCGCTGCGACCTTCGTGGACGAATTGAGTGTACATCCGCCATTTTAAATGATTAAAATTTAAAAAAAATGTATATTATTTTAAAGTATAAATAAACTGTATGCCAATTTTGAAAAAAATATATTGAATTCTTCATTTTAAATAATTTTAAGGAAAATCAGGGAAAATATGGCCTTTTACAGGTATCTGTCCCCTTAAGAAAATTATTTATTTGTAATAATTATAAATACCCAATACACTAGCAATTTTACAAGAACGCTGGCTACTAAGGCCACGGGGCTTTAGGTTTAAGTTTAAAAAAAATTTGGATTGTTACAAATGTCGTCTAAAAAAATTTAATTTGGTCAATTATAAAATTTTTAAATTTACTATCAAATATGTTTTACAAGTTAATATAAAAGTAATAAAAATTATAAAAATAAAAATAAAAAAAAAACAATAACAAAAAAATTATTTAGTTTTAAAAATTTTGCACCTAAAACCCCTAAAAAAAAACTAAAATCTCTTGCGCCGCAAGCTGTGAAGTAATAAATATTGCTCAAAAATGAAGAAAAATAAAATTAAATTTTAACTCAGAATTAAAACACATTGTATACAATTTAAAGATAAATATTTGTATATTATGCCAAACCGCTGCCACAGTCGCTCATGCATTGCTCGCAGATATCCGATGAATTATGGGCCTTTTAGCGACCACTGTGTGGCTCATATGCTTTAATTAATCGCTACAGCTGATAAAACGCACTAATAACAACAGCAAAACTAACAATAGCAACAACAACAGCGCCTAAATGCGACTAAAAATAAATGCCCGCATTATGCAACATACACACACACACATATACAAGTAATATATGTAGAATAAAATAAATGCATGCGCCAATAGGTATGTAAGTATGTAATTCAAACGCTTTGAACGCCAAACTTTTTATTTTCTTCTAAATATGCACTAAGACTGTTTTTGGCTACTAAGGCTGCAGCCGCTGATGCCGAAGAAGAAGAGGATGATGACGTTGATGTTGATGTTGATGATGAAGATGAGTTCAAAAAACGCATTTTAGCCTGCATACATTGCCACAAACACGCACAAGTTCATGCGCTCACACACAATCACACATCGATGCGTACGAGTACATTGTTGTTGTTGTTGCTGCTGCTGTGCGCCAGACGTCGAAAACTAAGCGTTTTAAATGATACAGAAAGATCAGGTCTAAAAATGGATGCGTACAAGAAAGGCAAAAGTGGCGTGGCAATGGCAGCAAGTATGTGTACAACACTAAAAACAACAACAACAACTATGAGGGCAAGTCAATCATGAGAAGTAGCAACAAACAGAATAGAAACAAAAACCTATCGAAAGGTGAGGAGCATTTTGTATGCATGGATCGGAACAATTGTAATAATGCAACAACAACAATCAAAAATAGCAACAATTTTTCACATACTACTCCACTTTTCTCTTAATACTAAATTAGTTGCTAATAATAATCCGACGAGCCTACAAATACATTGCACTAGACAAGGCTAGTTTAGTGGCGTGGCAGCCCTTGGGCACACAGATACACTCTTACCAGACTCCTAAACTACCGACCTCTGAATGCCGTCATCGGAGTTCAACCATCAGCTACTGCAGACGAAGAACTTCAGCTACACCGAGAGACCCGCGTATCTTAGGCCCGATTGCGTTCTGGATACTAAAGCAGATTAAACTTTTACCTATCCAGAATTGACTCTGGCATATCCAACATATGTTCAGCATGTGAAGGCGCACCGCACGACCCTAACTGCCTTTTCATATGTCCCATCAGACCTACTCACCTAACACCCCTCTCTCTCTCTGGCCCCAACCTGTTAAAACAGCAAGCATCCTGTTAGATGCGCAGGACGAAGACCACCAGTAACTACAATACACTGACGGGGTTTAGTAAGCGGCTACAACAACAACAACGAGAATACTAATACAAGCATTTCCTTGGTTTTCAAAAATTCCTTTGCACTGACTGAAATGTGTTAGGAAATTAAAGGGAGTTAAAAAAAATATTTTTTTATTCATGAAATTTGATGGCCACTATGCCCTGTAATGCGACAGCAAATCGATTAGCAAATTTTAAGCACTTTTAACATACAAGGTGGCGCAAAATTAATCACCCTTTTGAAAGATCTATAATTTTTGCAAATCGCATCGTACGTCAATCATATTTGACAATTGTGAACTGCACAGCTGCGGTATACAAACAGACAAGCAAGGAAGCAGGGAAGCAGGCAAGCAATGGAGCGGGTAAATGTCAAAATAAAGATTCGCTTCACTCAAAATCATTTTTTTCGTGTAATTACAAAGTTATTCAGAAACAAAATTGGATGATTAATTTTGCGCCACCTTGTAGTAAGTACTCTAAAAAAAATAAGTGTACTTCATGTAGTAAATTTCGTGTATCTGGGTTGATACTAGTTCAACATTTTAAAGAAAAAATTATTTGTGTTTTTGTCAGGTATTTACTTATACATATCTACATGCCTACATACACATAGCAGATGTACATAAATACATACGTGGTTACATATTTATCATATTCATATAAATATTAACATGCACGCATACATACGTACATACACAGGCATGCACCATAAATGCCACCTCGTAAATTTTCGTTATAAACGTTTGCCTTTTCAAGTTTCTAGTAGCAAATATCACAACAACAACAACAACGTACGCCCAAATCAATAGTGATTTATCAAATGCAATGCGGCACCCACCCGCCGCCTCTGCTGTTGTTGCTTTTGAAGTATAGGGTTTTCCAAACAGAGGTGTTATTTTGATATTCAAAGAAAAAATGGTATTTTTTAATATAAATTATCGGATGTTTATTTCATTACAAAGAGGAAGGTATGCCGTTAATAGTTATTTATTTTCCAATCAGGCAAATGACCTCCACGACCACGCTTACAGCACAATATCCTTTTCATGAAATTTTCCATAACCGAATTGCAAAGAGGCTGCCCTATGTCCTCGATAGCCTCACGAATTCCATCTTTGAGGTCTTGAATCGACTCTGGCCTGTAGGCGTAGAACTTCTCTTTCTTGTGGCCTCAAAGAAAACAGTCACTGGATGTTATATCAGAAGATCTCGGTGGCCAATTGCGATCACCTCTTCGAGAGATAACACGGCCCGGAAACTTTTCCCGTAAAAGCTCAATGGTTTCGTTGCTTGTGTGGCACATAGCGTCGTCTTGTTGAAAAAAACGTGGTCCAGTTCAATACCATCCAATACCGGCCATAGAAAATCGATAGCGCAATCCATTGACCAATAACACTTGTTATTGGAAAACCCTTTATAACGACTAACTGCTAGTCTACTGCAATCAGTCACTAGCCGTCGCAGCAGCTTTTTATTAACATATTTAAACTATTTCACTAAGAATGAGTTAATTTGTCATTTCTTAAATTTTTTTTTTCTGTTTGCAGCTTTGACACTAAAAACATTGTTTTTGTAATTTGCTTGAATTTTATATGAAATATGTAAATAAAAGCTGCACGCGCGTCCATAATGCGTAGGTTGGTGTTTGTATATTTTGTTGCTTTGTTTTTGATTTTGTGTTTGTGCCGATTTTATGTTCTGCCATTTTGCATTTATTTTATGTCTCTTTATTTTTTTGTAGTTTTATGTTTTTTATTTTGTTTCTTCGATTTTGTCGCATTGTTTTTAGATTTTTTGTTTTTGCTCTTTTGCAACTGCCTATTTTATGTTTCTATTTTTTTTTTATGGGAAAAGTCTGTAGTAGTCCTACCATGAACACCCGCTTGACTGGTAAACTGGCTGTTTTATTTACTGGAATTTCGAAAATAAGCAAAAGCATTAAAAGAAGAAGTTTGCTCTGCACATCTTTATTCGTAAATTTACGGTATTTTAAACGGGAACTCAGGAACGACTCTGCCTGCGAAATGTTTTTGCTTGTCTGATAAAATTATTTCTTATAACCCTAAACAGCACGAATTCAAATTCTAGCAACAGCGCTTAGCTTTTTTCTCCATATCAGTTTTTAGTTGCAGTATTTTTTATCAATAAATCAATCAGGTAGAAATAAAATTTCTCTAATTACGCCTACAGCGACATAAAATTAGGTATCATAAAGGAAGATGGCACATGTGCAATGGGGAAGAAAGAGCAGGCGTCTTGCTGGCTACGCAGTTCCCGGAAGCTAAGACTCACATCTTTAGCAGGCTTATAGAGCCATCTACATACGATTGAAAGCCAATAAACTCTTAATTAATTTGCAATTCGTAAAATAGCACAAGAGCTCTCTTGATCCTATTGACGAAGAGATGGTCTACTGAGGTGAATCTAAATATAAACCAGTCCAAAACAGCCATATTTCACTTCACCCAGAGAAGATCATTACCAGAAATGAGAGGAATCACTATGGGAGGGGTAACTATTAAAATGGTAAGCGAAGTTGAGTACCTTGGCCTTATACGGGATGCTAAATTCAGCTGAAAAAGGCACACGAATCCTACCCTGACCAAAGCAACTCAAGCCTTCATTGTGGCCAGACGGTTAGCAATAAAATTGCGGGATTGTAGCTTTAAAAATCTTAGGAGGGAGTTTTGGCTCTCGAGCTTACACCGCTTCATATAGCCATGCAGCAGTCAGCCAAGCGTACCCTATTCAACAAGGCTAGGGGAAGTTTTTGGCAAAAGAAAAGTGTTCTCATCCAAGTATCATACAAGGAATGGTTGAGCGTTGAGTTTTGGCAAGGATCGTTGCGCCCACAGCTTTTCAGAGATGATATCACTAAAGTTATAATATTTAAGGCTAAAATCCGCAGGACAGCCGTAGGCCAGGACGCCCAGCACATAACTTCAGAAGGCAGACTGAGGTCAAAATTGCAGCCCAAAACAAAAGCGAGAGAGAGAGATAAAATTCCTAGCTTTAGATAGAGAATATTTGAATATTTTTATAACGGTCCTATGTTCCTTGTAGGAATAATGGGAAGAAAAAAAAATATTTGAGAGGATATTCAGGATTGAACTGGACATGAAAGCTACCTCGAGTTACTTTTTTTCCTTGAAAGTTTTTCCTTGAAAGGAAAAACCAAGAGTGTACCCTGCGCTGCTTAAAGATGTCTCAAAACACCCTTCGGGTACAGGCGCTGGAGTTTATGGCCGCAAGACAAAGCGGTTTGTACCGATGCGTAGTTTTCCAAGCAACTTCCAAGCGTAGGCGCATGGCATCTGTCTATGTGAAGATATTAATTCAGACTCTAGTGAACTCAGACTCTGCGGGAAAGAAATTTTTGCAATCTCAGTGCATTATCATTCTGAGCGACAGTCAGGCTGCGTTCAAGACTTCGTCATCGCTTGAGGTTAAGCACTCGCTAGTCTTTCAAAGCAGTGAAGAATTACATTTACTAAGAGTGCACAATCGCATCCGGCTCAAATGAGTCGCAGGACACAAGAGGAGCACCTGAGAACGTTGTAGCCGATGCTTTGAGAGAGAGAGAGATGCAGCCTCGTCAGTCACAGAATCTGCAACCTTGCTTTCCTTGGGAAGAGCTTAGAAGCAAAAAGCTAAGACTACGAGATACAAGCTGGCACCGAGCCGTGGAGCCACACCAGGCTAATTGGTTATTGGTATGGTATAGCCAAGAGATTTTTATGCGGCTCATAAGCTTCCCTAAGAACAAACTGAGAATGCTCACTGATATTTTGTTCGCGCAGTTGTATGCAAAGGCTCGGAATATAGTCCCCCGACTCTTGCACTAATCTCTGGAAATATCAAGACATATTTCTCACAAATACGATGCCAATAGCGAGTGGAAAAAGTAAGGCATAATAAGACATCTCGGCTTAGTATGGCCCGAAGAAAGCCACACCCGCTTAGTCAAACCTCGTCCATCTTACTTTCACTCAGGGAACTACGTTTGGATTAGGTATTCTGATAAGTAGAGGGCGCAATCCTTCGTCGAAGTCAAGGCGTTCGGAGTCGGCTTGAAACTGTAGGTCCCTCCACACCCAAAAGGGTTGTAATTGTAAATCTATCTACTTGACATGTCATTAAAAAGGCCTTGCCTACGAACTATTAACTAGTGGCAACGTCTGTCACTTTTGAAAGAAAATTTAGTTCAAATAGATCTTTGGTTGACACTAATTTAAAAAAAAAAACAGGAAATTTAAACCTAAACCTAAGATAATTTAACACCCATTAGTCCTTGTGTCAATTTGGCCACAACTTCGTTTTGTTTTGTGTGAAAAGCGTAAAGCACGATGAACATTTTTTTATTTTATATTAATTTTTCAGTGCATTTTGATTTGTTTCATATAAATATAGTAAAGTAAAGAAAATATATAAAGTAAGAGAAGCCTTTACTTTTTTGTTTTTTAATGCTTAAATTTTATATTTTTGATGTTGACTCCAATTTAAGTTTTTCACTAGAGTCTGATGCATGTTGAAAATATAAAAAATTTCAATTGAATGCAATCGGTTTATTAAGTGGTGAAAGGGATTCAAGCTGCGCAAAAATATTGCTTCACTATGCTCTGGGAGAAAACATGCGTTCTGGGTCATTTTGAAATTCAGCTACTCTTTTTCACGTTTCTCTGTTGCTACCGAGTGAAATTTCTCATTTTAAGCCTAATCTAAGAAAAATGTACAATATGTAACTCTGTGTCACTTGCTGATCTGAGTATCTGTAATTCAAAAACATCTGTAGTGTTTTTTTATTTATTTTATTATTTATTTATTTTATTTTATTATTTATTTATTTTATTTCATTTTTGTTTTTTTGTTTTTTGTTTTTTTTTTTTTTTTTTGTTCCGAAAGTAGAGCAGGATTCATACTCGCATTTCTTTGTTATGATTTAGCGATTGAGCCTCACAAGCAAACTCTTTTAATATTTAGCAATTCATTTCATTTCAATATACACCCACTCAAGTACTTACATACTTACATACTTACATGTACGTGTGTAAGTACATGCATAATTTCAAGCATATGCGACACATAAAATATGCATTTCAATTTGTTGTAAATCTTAATTAAAAACCCCTTAAAAGTCGCCAGTGCTATTAAAACAAAAGTGAGGCTAAAAATGGCAAAAGCGGACATTACCAACCACAAAGCAAAGCAAAAAAAAAAAAAGATTAAATCTTAAATGAAAAATATTGTAATATGGGCAAATGCTTATGAATACAAACATTCATATACACAAATAAATACATACAAACACATGTAACATATTTGGATTTATGTGATAGGTAGCAAAGCAAATATATACCTAATATTTTGGTATGTAAATTTTGCTTTCAAAATCAATTAAAAAATTATATATATGTGAAATCACTTTGGGTGCGCGTTCACTTAAACAGCCAGACAAACAAATTCATATGTACTCATATTAAAAACAATAACAAAAAATCTGAGGCAAAGTTGACGACGAAGATGCTGCACAAGAAATATCCATATGCTGTATGTATGTGTGTGTGCATGAATATATGAATGTGCCAAGTTGCCTCAGCCTTTGACCAACGTTTTTCGTTTCTGATTCACGTGCAGTGGACCGGTAGCGCGGCATGGCACTCCATTGGTTGTTGTTTGTTAGGCAGTTGGCAGAATGGCTGCTCGGCTGCTCGACTGCCGGCTTTTGTTTCTTTTTATGCTCGCGACATTTTTCTGTTGCCTCTTTTGCTTCTGCTTCTGCTTCTATTAAATTATATTCAATTTTTGGTTATTTGATTAATCATAAAATTTGGTTTAGCGCTTAATAATAATCCATAAAAAGCAACAAAATTGAATTAATAAATGATTAAAAATACATTTCATAAATGCAAGTGTGTGTTAGTGGCTGCGTCTGTGTGTATGAAACCTTTTTAAAAGCACGCTTGAATGGCCACAGACGCGTGCGTGTGTGTGTGAAATATGTATATGCATTTTTATATACACACACATACATACATGTGCACCTATATTTATTATATGATTATGGCTTTCAAACTACTTTTTATCAACTTTAATCAAAGCCTAAAAGCATTTGGCATAACTTGAAAATGCTGTTTAATATTTTATATTTTATAATTAATATTTATAATATGCTTTGACGCAAATCGAAAAAAGATCATCATGCCAAAAGTGGTCGATGTTGGTATTTACCAATATTTAGAGTGTGTGATGAATAAAAATTTGTAATAAAAAAGGTTAAATGATAAGGCATAAATCGCGTTGATTTTTTACAATTTTTTCTGCTGGGGGTTTGGATGTTTTCTTTGATATAAAAGAAAAAAATATCTGGTAACCGTTATGTGGTTGTGCACATCCAACACCTTCAGGCAAAAAAATGTTCGAAAATCAAAGCAATTTGTGGCCTTGTGTTTCTCTCTGGAATCATAAGAAAAAATAATAATGCGATTTTTGAGCCACTTGAAACTTGCACCTCAATATATTAAAATTCAATGGGTTGCTATTGGATTATTAAATAATAATATAGCTACTTCCAATTGATACTTGAGATTTTCTGCATACTTTAAAATTTTCTAGAAATTCTGATTAAAAAGTTTGAAATTTTGATGAAAATTTGCTGAATTTTCAAGCAGTTGAATGTAGCCGAATGGGTTGGTGCGTGATTACCATTCGGAATTCACAGAGAGGTCGTTAGTTCGAATCTCGGTGAAAGCAAAATTAATAAAAAACATTTTTCTAATAGCGGTCGCCCCTCGGCAGGCAATGGCAAACGTCCGAGTGTATTTCTGCCATGAAAAAGCTCCTCATAAAAATATCTGCCGTTCGGAGTCGGCTTGAAACTGTAGGTTCCTCCATTTGTGGAACAACATCAACAAATAGGAGGAGGAGCTCGGCCAAACACCTAACAGAAGTGTACGCGCCAATTACTTATTTTTTGTTTTTTGTACAAATTTTCAAACTTTGTGTTTTATGGTTTTCGTGTAGTATGAGCTGTATTTTTGTAAAAAAATAATTGATATTAAAACATTTAACCTCTCAAGAGAGAACATCTCGAAGGTCGTGGCTTGTGACACCGGCCATTGGTTGTTAAGTAGACATTCTTCTAGGTAGCCTTCGCTAGGAGTAGAGCAAAATTTTTAGGAAAATACCAGTTTGACTTTCTTACGGAACTATCCGGTGTTGAGATAAAACCTACCCTACGCTTCATAAGAAAGTCTAAGTGGTTCCTTCAAAAATTAACAGTAAGGTTCCCGTGTTACACAGTGGTACCACAACGGACCTACATGGTCTAAGTAAGTTAGCTGATCTAAGCCGACTGCCATAAAAACCTAACCTAACCTAAAAAATTAATAAATAAGTAGTAAAAACTTGTCAATATGCGGTGCTCTTTGTTTTTTTTGACGCTGACTATATATAAAGCGTCTTTCAAATGTGACATCAGGATATCAATAGTGAATAATTTCTTGGCGATAAACTTTTTTATCAAGTAGACAGATCTACAATTTACTAACTCAGATATGTCTTTGAAAATGATGCTGGTTTTCACGCAAAATCATCTTTAGATCCCCCGTTGGGCCCCGAACACTGGATTTTTCGACTTTGGACGTGAATTTAACATACTTCTAATATAGTTAACAAGTTGAGCTTACAGGTAGCTTTATAAAATTTAATTTTCTATCGATTTATAGATGTAACCTTTTAAAAAGGATCCACGAACAGATCGTAAAATAGGCCAGACTTGGGTGTCCAATCGAAGATTTTAAAAAAGGTGTCTAACGGAGGGTTAGTGATAAAGCTCAATTCACACTGGATGGGTTTATCACTAATTGCCAAAATTGCCGCATCTGGGTAGAAGAAAACCCTCGAGTGATTTCAGAAAAATCATAACATCCACTATAATGTACTGGGTTTGTAATGTAAATGGTTTTTGGGCTGGTGGATTAATTGGCCCGTTTTTCTGGGAGTATGAAAATGAAAGAGCTGCTACTGTCAATGAGCATCGCTATAGGCAACTGATTGAATATTTTTTGTGGCTTGAGCTTGAACGAATAGACATAAGCGATCTTTATTTTCAAGATGATGTAGCTACAAGTCAAACAACATGAGAAAGCCTTGCATTATTTTGATCTACATAAGTCTCCTAGGCGATTAATTTCACGTAATAGTGTCATAAGCTGGCCCTCTAGATTATCTGAATTAACTTTACTAGACTATTTTTTGTGGGGTTTTTGAATTGTAAAGTCCATAAGAATAGGCCGAAAACGATTCTAGAGCTGAAACACAACATTTAGATCGAGATTGCTGAACTCAATGCGATAATGTGTGGGAGAGTCTTTGGAAATTTTAATGCTTGTGTGACAGCCTGTAGATGCAGTCATAGTGGACATTTATATGATGAAATTTTTCACATATAATTGTTCAGAGCCGTATTTTGAATAAAAATAGTGAGACGTGAGTGATCTGAAATTTTTACATGCTCTATTTTAGGGCACCTTTCTGGTCTAGAATTTCGAAAAAATCTATTTTTTTTCATGTTATAATAGTTTATACTTTAAAAAATATACTTGCGAGTTTTTAAATTGAAATTCGTTGTAGTTTAGACGTTACAGTCCTTTAAAATGAAACCGGTTGTGAGTACGACGCCCAGGTATAAGCTATAATTTGTTTTTTTTTTTTAGGAACGAGAACGTGAAAAAAATCCTTTTTTTTGTTTTTCAAATAAACAGATAAAATATCTAGAACTTTTTTTTTGTAAATCTGCCACCCACCACCATAGCGACATATCTCCTAATGAATAATCGACCGATTTTTTTTTTTCAGACGAACCTGAGCAGCCCAATCAGTTACGCCAGTGGCATGTGTTACGTCAGGCGAAGCAATTTTTTTTATTATTGTCATTGAAAAAAAATTTTTTTGTTTTTTTGTTTGTAAATAAAGAATTGATGTTATAAATAAACATGATTTTCAGTTGATACCGATTATTTTTCTTCAATTTTCAACGCCTTCTATTTTCACGTCTCTAGACCAGAAAGTGCCTTAAAACACTATTTAGGCGCGTCTTTTGAAAGATCCTTTTTTTAAAGCCCCATTTTGACTGTGCGTGTTTAAAAATTCAAAATATGACTTGAAGTCAATTTTATGACCACAAGTTGAAATAATAGGGGAAATAGACTTTCAAATTAATTTGCGAGCAAACTTGTACATTTTAAGTGTATAGAGGCACATTTTTTTTACAAAATCATTATTTACAAATTGGTAATCATCGTAGTTAGGTGGCGCTCAGATACCTCAACAGTTCACGCCTAGTTTCTGCTCTTACTCTTAATATTAATATGGGCACTATCAAATATAGGTATATTCACATCACAGAAAAAATATAGTAAATTCCACCTTTGTCATATGAGTCTGGGCAGAGTTTTTCGTACTTAGATAGCAAATGAAATATTTTTGAAATAATGCAAGCCCTCCTTTTTTGGTTTCTTTATTTCTTTAGCTGTACATTTATGAGCATAAAAAATATTACCTTAATAAAATGTATGCACATATGTGTGTACTCGTTAGCTGCAAGCGTAATTTGGGAAAGGTCTGCTAAATGAAGAGTCAAATCGTTATACAACCAGCTACTAAATTGAATTCATAGGAAGCAGAAGCAGAAAAGCCGACGGCAGGAAGAAGTGATACTTGAAGTGTCTTTATTGGTTCAGAAGCCTTTTGCGGAAGTTGGATTTGACAAAAAGGTGTCTTTAAGCAAACAAAATTTTGTAACTCAAAAATAAAAATTTTATATTTTTGCTGAATTTTTCGTCTTTCTACATTTCAGTAATAGTTATATGCAGATGATTGTATCAAAAAAATTATTATTTATTTAGACTATTAAAAGAATAAGTAAATAAATAAATATACTCATAAATAATTACATTAGAGGAGTAAGGCAACTAGCTTCTAGGGCTATTAGTCTGAATAATAATTTTAATAACAATTTAGTATCTGTAGTGTACCCAATGCCCAACACTTCGACCTAAAAGTTCCTTTGTGTCCTACTACATGCTTTAGAAGTAGTCTCATTATTTACTAGCCCTATTGACTGACACTACGATCATTAAATGTATTACATCAAGTTCTATTTAATCCATGTGTTTCCTGCCTCAGGCTGTGAATTGGTTGAGAGCCAAATTCGTTCAGCAAATTTTGCGCCCTGAGGACAAATTTCAGAATATCTGCAACAGGAGCATTCCTGATTTCATTCGAATCATGCAGACCCATTTGATCTCGTTGAAAGATGTGCAGTCTTGTCTTTGCTAAGACAATGCAGTTGCACAAGATCTGCTCTGTGGTTTCATCATCCTTCAGACAGAGCCGGCACTCTGTGTCATTCTCAATGTGAGTTTTTGAGAGATGGTAATTTAATTTTAAGTGATAGTGACCTGTCGTCAGACTGTAGTGACTATAGTAATAGTGACCTGTTAGAAGGCCCTCTACTTTCCGCATGTTGTGCAATTCGCTATTGTTGGTAAAAGATCTTATAAGGTCTTATAAGCTTAACACAGTTCTTGTGTGACTTCCCAATGGTTAAGTCTTTGAGTTTTCTCCCAACTATTTAGAATGTTCAGAATTTTTTTTGTAATATAAATTACACACACATGTAAATTCATTCTCGTTTACACCCAAAGTAAGAAAATAAAAAAAATTATTTTTGAAAATTTAATTTAATAATTACTTTGGCCCCTTCAGTAAGTTTGTTACCCTTAAGTAAAGAAATAAAATAAATAAATAAATAGCCTCATTTCAATATGAATTTATCTTGCCGCTTTAAGAAATAAGTTAAATTAAGCATATACACAAGGTGGCGCAAAATTAGTCATCCAATTTTATTTTTGGTCAAAAAAAATCAATCAGAAGAATTTACTAAAAATTTACTAAAAAATTATTCCTAGTGATGGAAATCTTTAATTTGACCTTTACGTGTTCCATGCCTGGTCAATTTGTATACTGCAGCTGTGTAGTTGTCAAATATAATATGATTGACTTACGAAGTCCTTTACAAAAATTAGAAATCTGCCGGCAGGCTGATTAATTTTGCGCCATCTTGTATATCAGCGTTCGAAAGTTAAACATTTTTCTTGATTATTTAGCCTTAAAAATAAACCAAATATTATTTTATCTACGGTGGTAAGCCAAATGCAGAGGAGTTCGAGACTTCGAGTGCCATGAAACTTATTGGAAAAACGTTGGAAAAAAGATCAGAGAAATAAATCGATGAAAAGGATAGGTAATTTAACTCGCGCTTTGATTTAATAAGAAAATGCGCAAGGAAAGTTGAAATGAATTTTTCAAAGCAAAAAAGAAATTTAATAAGAATGCAAACGATTTGAATTTCTTTTACAAAAACTAAACAGGAAACACATTTTACCAAAAAATATAAAAATAACACAAACAAATTTAATTTTCCTTTACCCAAAAAAAAGTTGGAACACATTTTACCAAAAACAAATATAAAATTAAAAAAAAATTTATAAAAATAATGCAAAAAATTTTAATTTTACTTTAAAAAAAACCTATTTTACCAAAAAAATATAAAAATAACACAAAAAACTTGAATTTTTGTTTATAAAAAAGGTGGTGCACATTTTACCAAAAAATATATATAATTAAAAAAAATATATAAAAATAATGCAAAAAGTTTAATTTTGCTTTAAAAAAAACCTATTTTACCAAAACATATAAAAAAAGCAAAAAATTTAAATCTTCCTTTGCCAAAAAAAAGTTGCACCACATTTTACCAAAAAATATAAAAAAATGAAAAAAATTTAAATTTTCCTTTACCAAAAAAAAGTTGGAACGCATTTTACCAAAAACAAGATATAAAATTAAAAAAAAAATTATAAAAATAATGCAAAAAATTTTAATTTTACTTTAAAAAAAACCTCTTTTACCAAAAAATATAAAAAAATGCAGAAAATTTAAATCTTCCTTTACCAAAAAAAAGTTGGAACGCATTTTACCAAAAAAAAATATATATATAAAATTAAAAAAAATATATAAAAATAATGCAAAAAAATTTAATATTGCCAAAAAAGAATAAACTCTAATCCTTTTCTGATTATTTCATTCCATTTTGAAATGGGATGGCATATTCATATGTCTGTATGGATATAATTTCCTCCAAAATATTAAACAGAAAATTAATTGTAATTATGGACCTTACATATTAAAAGAAAATGGAAGCTGATTGCAGCAGAGTCTACAAACTATCTCATATCCTCAACTTTTTTTCAAATTTTGTTTTTGGAAATGGAAGCTGATTGCGGCAGAACCTACAAAATATCTCATATCCTCGATTTCTTTTTAACTTTTTTTTTTGTTTTATGAAACTTTTAAATATCGGGCTATGAAGTCTTCAAATAAACTTTTCTTTTCAGCAGTCGTTTCAAGAACTTCGTGCTTCTTAAACAAAATCCGTACCCAATATACAAAAGCACAGGATTGTCGAAATTAATATAAATGTCCAAACTCTCTCAAATAATCTGATCTATCGTACAGTTATTTGAGATACTTGCAACAGGCGAAAAAAGTGCCTCGAAATCTAACAAAGCTTTTAAAATTTATTTATGTTTCTTTGTGTAAGACACTAAATGCACAGGTAAGTAAATATGGATTTAGAAAGGTATTAAATCTTTCCTACAAATTGATCAGAAAAAAATTTTTAAGTTGCTTTTTTAAGAAAAAGTTCTTTTAAACCTTAAAAAAATTTTTAATTTTTTTTTTAAGAAAAAATTCTTTTAACCCTTTAACTGTATGTACTCGTCAGAGCGAAACGAACATTTTTCGCATAATGTCAAGTATACTCGTCGTGAAGATGAAAAAAAAATCGCATTCGGATTATTTTTCAACAAGTAAACTGTAATTTTACCCCCTGAAAAAGGGCAAATTAGGTATTTTAAAAAATGTACATTTTAGAAGATTCATTAGTATGGCAACCTTATTTATTTGAATATACAATAGCTTGTATTAAGCTGAAATAACAAATTCTAGACATTTTTTCAAATAAAAAACCATTTCGTTTGCATTTCTCAGTTGATTATGCGATGAATAAAAATATATATTTCTAAAAATCAAACACGCAACATTTGATTTTTAGTCATAATTGCCTACTTTTTTACAGGCAGAAAAATTTTAATCTGTTTATGTCTAGTATACTCGCCTCCGCTGGAAAATAATTAAGCAAGCAGAACAAGTTTTTCGAAACAAAATTATACATTTAAAGGGTTAAGAGTATACAAATTCAGCAAGAAATTAAGAAAAACAAAATCATTTTTGAAATTTCATTTATTAATTAATTTCGCCCCTTCTGCAAGGTTGTTACCATTGACTTAAAAAAAGAAATAAAATAAATTGAGAATTAGCCTGCTTTTAGTGAGAATTTGTGCACAGCTAAATATCTTAGCATACAGCCAATCATCCCATTTCGTTTTCGAATAAATTTTTTATTTATTACAATATAATAAAAAAAAAATATTTTGGTAAGAACTCTGACTTTTTTGAGTTGCAGAAATTCAAAAAAATTTTCTCTTAGGTATTTTGATTTCACTTGAAAAACTGAAAATTTTGCTGATTGAGAATAAAAATTTTTTTGGCGAATTTGAATGGTATGGAGTTTGTAAAGTTTATGCAGCATTATAAAAGCGTATTCACACTACTTTAAAAATTTGGTAGAAAAATTTAGTGGTGTAGTGAAAATTGCAACTTTCAACAAATTGCCAACTAAGGTTCTTTAAAAAGAGTTCTAGCTGAAACTCTGTCATATGGGGAATAACAGTTCAACTATCACAAAAATTCAACAAGGAAGCGTTTAACTGCATTTTTAATGAATTTTTAATTAAATTTTATTCACATTTTTATAAACAAATATCTGCTGCATTGCGGTTTACTATGCACAAATTTATATTATTCGCAAAAAAAAATTTTTGAGTCGCATTATTTCATGAATTGCTATAGAATCAACGAAAGTCATTAAATAATTTTTTTCCCAGCTTGTTCAAGTATTTTTTACAACTTACTTCCCTAAAGCAGACTTCTAAAGCTCACAATTGTAACTAACTATTTTTTTTTCCTTGTTCACTCCTCTCGGGAGCATAGGGCCTCGACAAGACTCAGTCTTGCGTTGGTTTCGTTAATCTATTTGGTTTCTGGCAGGGTAGGTGATTAGCCTGCCGCTACCAGTGTAACTAAATATATTTGCAATTTAAAAAATTTCTCTTAAATCAGTCGTTCACTATGTTTGCCGTTTAATAATATTTGCGTATTTTGCCTACATCCTGTGCGTACAAACTGACATATGTACATATAGTAGATTTGTTTTTATTTTAAATTGCCACTGACCTTTCTCGGCGCTTCTCGCACGATCTTTCAACTGTTTGACGATTCCATATTTAACGGTGCCAAATTGTATCATTTTATTGATCGTTTCTTGATGATTATCTTTAAAATCACTACGCATTTCACACAAAACAGTTGATATATGATTTTTCATTTAAATAATATTTTTAATATTTATAAGCTAATTTCAAATATTGAAAAATTGGCTTACACTTTTTACGTTACTTAGCTTTGGTTGTTAAGCTTTTTTATGTTTTTTGTTGCTCTTAAAAAGGGCAATCAAAATTTACCACACACAAATCAATTTGCAATGATTTCAGTTGCCGTTATAAGTCATAAGTTTACTGAAATTTCCATTTGTGAATGCGATTGTGACTTGAAGGCGGCGCTTTTGTTGTGGTGCAATTTGAGCGCGTCATTAGCGTAGAATTTTTGAAATAAATGAAATTGAGAAAAAGACGTGGGTGGCGTTTTTCCAATTGGTTTGGGCGCTCAATTCTTGTTGTTGGCGTGCGTCGTGAAATGTATTTAATTTTTTATAAATTATTGCATTTATATTTTTTTAGCTGTAAGCGTTGCATTATAATTTTTTATTTTTTTTTTTAATATAGCAAAATATTTAAGTAACTTTTTTCGGTGATGATTATAATTGAAATTGCGATATTTTTTAATTTAAGTAAATTACACAGCGCGCTTAGAGAGAGCTTAGCTTTTGTATTAACCGCCGGCGTTGCTGTGCCACCGTATTATTGTTGATTGGCCGTTCAGTCGGTTGCTCGATTGCTCGATTGTTGTTTACGCTACACGCTGCCGTCATCAACTGTCATCATCATATTCATTTAAACTTTAATAATGCTCGCCACCGCTCATAATGTGTAATATCAATAAATTCGTGTGTCGCTGTTGCTTTCAATTACAATATTTTTTTGCGTTCTCATGTGTGTATTTGTGTTGTTTTTTTTGGTTGCTTTTTTGTTTCGCCGCTGATGATGAAAAATCGCATTGCCATTGCGTCGCTGTCGCGCTGCTACTGCGCTGCCGCTAGCGCCTCCTGCTGCCTACTTCTGTTCATATATAGATATGACTTTTAAGCGTTACTCCTATTCCACACACACGCACGCTCATACATATCTACACACGCATGTGTTATGTGCGTGTTTGTGCGCGCTGCCGTTTTTGGACACTTTGTAGCGCTCGCCGCTGCTGCTGCCGTCGTTCAGAATACTGGTACTATTGCCGGCAACTTTTTCCTCTTGCCCCACAGCAGCAACAAAATTCAATCCGAATGTTTTCTTTTTACTTCAAACTTTATAATTACGGAAATTGCTGATTTAGCTTACTTTTTAGTATTGTTTTACCGTCGGCAATCGTATTTTAAAAATTTACAGGCGCTTGAGCACCAGTTAATATATTTTTGTGTCACTCAGGCGCTTTTCGTAATGTTTTTTTTTTCTTTCTAATTTCAATGAGAAATATTTGCATTTATTTTAGTCTAATTTTGATTGTCACTATTTATGTAAATCACATTTAAAGTCTTTAGTCATTATTTATGTTTGTCTAAAATTCGCATATTTTATTTCCTTATATCACTTTTCCGTTGCTGTGGTTCCTCATTTCAGCAAAAAAAAAATTATATTGATTCACACTTTCATCGGTAAGTCTATTAAATTCTATCAATCATTTATCAATCCGCGTATCGACTAACCGCTTCGTATCCACACAATACTCTCGACGCAACACGTAGATATTGCTTCTTACGTTTTCTTTTTTTTGTTCTGTTCTTTTCGTGTACGAAACCTCTTAATACCAACTCTCCGTATCACACTATGAGCGTACGAACGTTCCACACGCGCGTCAAAATAGCACTGACACAAACAATAATAATCGACCGACCAAAAAGTCACTCAAACAAAAATATACAAAATATACCGCGTGCAAGTAGCGTCGACGTCAACAACAAAGTCATAAAAGCAGCAGCGACGCAAGCGGCTGCAACTTATACCAACACTACTGCGATTGCTGTTGCTGTTTATTGCATGCTCGGAGACAGATCAGTCCAAAAACGAGTATTATTGTTGCCCATTATGTATACGTATACATCATATATGTTTGCATACATGAGCGAACACACACACACACACACGTATTATCTATGCTCACCTTTGCTTCGTCGCTCATTGCTTGCACACTCACTGCTGTTGCTGGTGCTGCCGCTGCTGAGGCTGCCGCGCATTCTTTGCAACTATTTTGTTACTTTTTCGGCTCCCCTTAAAACTCCCTTTATATTAGTAGGTTGGGAAAAGTCATATAACTCCGCGTTAGCACTCAACATACACACATTCACTCACACATGCGCTGACGCAACTAATCTCCGCAATCCACTCACATTCATACACTCACTCATCCATTTTTATTCATATTCATGTACCTCACACCTATTGCTATATATAATAATATTTTTCACATTCGCTTACTCTTTTTACCCAACGCCTCTCAATGGTGGCTAGAGCACTCATACACTGAACCACTATACTCAGCCCACAGTTACAGGCATGCATTCATTCATTTATTACTGCTGCTCCTGCTGCTGTTACTTACTCTACTCTGCACCATCATCATATTTTTATTCCTATAATTCCCAGCACACATATACACACGACTCATACTTATACGTACACTCTACACATTTTGTTGCTGCTCTTATTTTTCGAGTTTCTCGACTGTTGGCGCATTCACACGCACGGTCAACGAGGGCAACTGTTAGACAAGCGTTCACCTTCACGCACATACACGCATCCAACCAGACAGGCCGGCCCAAGCCAGGCTGGTAGTCAGTCAAGTCAACAACGCAAAGTACTTTTCACTCACACCCACCACCTTTGTTAATGTAATTTTGCTATTGTTGCTCTCTATAAAAATAATACAGAGTCAAGTTAGAAAAAATCAAACGAAAGAGCAACAACAGCAAAGCAAGTGTGCACACACAGCACCGCACAACAAGTTCATTCGTTTGCTAATTTCTATAACAGCATTTACCTGTTCGTCTGTGGCTGTTACTGCGCTGTTGACTGAAGTTCTCAGCAGATCTGCTGCTCGTTCATTTATGATTCTCATTGCAAATTATGAGTTGAAGCAATGGCACTGCTGTTACTATGTATGCATTGCTCTTGCGATTGTTGTATTTATAATGTCTCTGAATTTAACCACTTTGTTGCCACTCATTTTTCTGCATTTCTGTATTTCGTTAATGCTCTCCATAACCGGTACATATTTCCTTCCGCAGCACTCTCTGCTCAGTCAACGGCTGTTATGCGCTACCGACTGCTGCTACTGTTGTTGATTTTTTACATGTTTTCCGTGTTACCTTTGTTGCTTTGTTTGGGTGCTTGTTTGGCCAACAGCTGCAGCTCCTGTACTCATTCGCATTCTCTCGCCTCCTTATTATAAAATTTTTTACAACTGCATGCTACAACAAATATTGCAAATTTCTGCTCAGTACCACCTTTATGTATAATTGTCACTTGTGTGATGTTATTACTTGTATGTTGTTTCTGTTACACCTGATTGTAGTAACTGCGCCGCGCAGTGTTTATGAATACCATTGTCGCCGTCTCTTCATATTCGTATGCTCTTTTGCACTGTGCTCATGTTACATACATCTAGAAGGGAGGTGGACACAGTGTAACGGAGACCGAGTGGGGTAAATGGTTGACTTTAGAAATTATTAAATATCTAAAATATATGAATATATCTTTAGACATTTATTAAAAAAATTTACTAGACTTAGACTTATAAAAATAGTAATGTATCTTAAAAATAGCCTCTTTAGATTCAATAATTATCATTTTGTGTATTAAGATTATAATTTCGTACCAAATTTTGTCGCCCATTGTCCATTTACTTATTTTTATATGTAGTTTGTATCGTTTTTTGTTATTCGGTGATCACAGCAAATCCTTTTAAAATTTTTTCTTTACAAACTGCCAAAAATGAAAAAAAAAATTATGCAGTGCTGCCAAATCATATGCAACGTTGGATTCAAGGTAAATTTAATTTTTTTATTCACTACTCGCTAGGTGGTTGATGAATCGAAAGCAGCTAATATCTATACTTTCCAATACATTCAATTTCAATTTTCGATGTTGTTACTTGTTGACGTGTTTTCTCAATCTCAATATTCACAGAATAATTTAGTCGATCAGATTTAGAAATAAAGAGCACGGATTTAATGTGACAGAAAAATTATCAAACATAACTCATCAGAAAGATCCAACTAAAATCTTGAGGAAAAATGTATTTTGATGGACTAATACTGCATTGCACACGATTGTAAGAACTATAAAAGCGGCCTCTTCAAAGAGATGAGGTATGAGGTATTTATGTTTGTGGGATATTTATATGTAGATATTTTAAGCCGATCACAATAGTAGATACTACTTGAACGAATTTGCGTCTTCGTAATATTTTCCAACAATACAACTTATCTAAAGGAGGATAGCTAATATGTATAAGCTAACCAAAAACTTAGGATTTGTGTTTGGGTTATTAGCTAGAGGTTACGGTGGACAATTCGTATATGTATATAATCTTAAATATGTTATGTACATTCTTATATGCATTCATACATACATATTAACTAGAATACAGTTTAGACAACATTTTCTGAACCTTTTAATAATACCCAGAGAGATTACAATAGCAGGAAACATTCTGCTTCGGCATCGTATCTTAAACTATTTTTTATTATTTTTCTTCTTTGGCGTTTTGATTTGTGAAATAAAATAGAAACATCAAGACGCACACCACAAATAGGAGGAGGAGCTCGGCCAAACACCTAACAGAAGTGTACGCGCCAATTATTTATTTTTTTTATATAAAATTGTAGAATTTTGAGAATTAGATTTATATTTATTTATACTAAGAATTATAAAAAAACATGTGCATTGTTAGATAAAAATGTACCACAGTTGTGAAAAATGCATCCTTTTTTTAATTTTTAGTTTGGGGAAAAATAAAACCATATTTTTGCGTAAAATGTTTGCGCAAATGGCTTGAAACTGTTTAATGGTCGATATCTACCTCCTGGGCGATGTTACAACTACTAATGAGCCGGTCAACTTCGATTATTTCTGTGATTTTATTGACATTTTCGATATTATCGACATTTTTTTAATATCAAAAATTCCTGAACAGCATTACAACCATCAACCGAAAAAATGCTGGACTTATTTTTCCCCAAAGTAATATTAGTATTAAATTTAGACTATAATGTTAATGTAAAAAAATTAATTAATTAATCTTTCAAAGTGCCAAAGCATTGGTTCTCAAAATCTAGTGCTTAATATACAGTTATTGCATTCATTCTGAAAAAATAATGCTTGCAATTCTAATGGAAAATTGTAATATATTATTGCAATCATTTTGCTTTGATAAAAATCATTACGTTTTGTTTTGTTTCTATTTCTGAAGTATAATACACCATTACCATGATGTGCTCCAGTTGGGCGGTTGCTTTCATTCGCAACCATAACTAATTTACCTAAATGCCAGATATATGCATTCTAAAAAGTCTGATAACTATGGTAAATATGAAATATGAATTAGTACCTATTGTTAGTTTGTTCGTCTAAGACCTTATGTGTATTATTGTACTGCATTTTCGTGTTTTTAAACGATAATTTGAAGCCACTTTACTATAAGTATTAAAATTTGTTGAATACACAGGTTCCGGTTTTTAAAGATTTTGGTGTTTAAAAGATTTTTCAAAGGAAAAAACTACTACGAAAAACCTCCGCTTTACTTACTAAACTAAAATCACGCAAATAAACTGAGAAAATTTTATTAAAGTATATAATACCCCTACACAAATATTTAAATTAATTATATACGAATACAAATTTGAGAATTTCATCTATTCTAAAGAATTCTCAAAATAATTCCTATAGCATATTACCTAAAATTATGAGTTATAAAGTGTCCAATTCTCCACACTGTGGTTACTACAAGTACGTGTTGCCTTAAAAATCATACGCATCCAAGTCTTCGTAAGTAGGTATTTACACAAAAAAAAAAAACTTCAAGTTATTTTTATTGGCTTTTGCATTGCTGAAATTATTGTTGCTGCTGCTGTCACTACCATCATTGCCACTGCCTTCTCATACTCACCAGTTATTACAGATTGTTGTTGCAGCGCTTTCATATTTCCTTAATGTTTTCCAATGTTCTGAGCAAACATTTTTTAACGGCTCCATCATTTTTACTCATATCTTTACTACTTCGCCACAGAAGCAGAGCTCTCCTGAGTTCTCGCATCTCGCTTGCACTCGCGCGACAGTGGCCCAATGGCGGCGACCATCTACTATCGGCACCCGAACACCAACGTACTACAACAGTTCGTTCGCTTGCTCTCTTTCACACCAGCGCGCGCAGTAGCCCTGCGATTAATAATTTATCATAATTCATTCATATCATGTCTTATGGCAGGCAACACATAAACGCACACACACTTTAGCTTGCAGGCAGACAGGCAGGTCGACAGACTGGTTCCGTTTTCTTTGCATGCGCGCGCCCAACCTTCTTTCTCAGCGTCGGGACGAGCTGGTTTGTTAGAGTAGGAGCGCATGCTAGTAGTGTTCTCTTTTGCAATCGCTACAACTTGTGGATTGTTGCTACTACTGCTGCGCTTATACTTCCTTTTTTTTAATAATTTGGCTTATAAGATTTTTGTCTTGAGGCGCAGCAATAAAACCAACAACAACATGGAAGGCATTTTTACCATTTCATTTCGCATTCAGTGTTTCTCCGCTCACTGCTGTTGGCTACATTGAGTAGGGGCGCTCCTGTTGTTTTTGTGTTTGCATGCATTTGTGGTAGTCGTGTAGCTGGTGCAGATCGTTACTGTCATTGTTTTTGCTTTTGGTATTGCTGTTCGTATAAATATTATGAGCCATCTATCAACATCACAAATGTTGGTGGAACGTTTTTCTCGTTGTTGTTGTGCTACCTTCATTGCTCGCGAAAAAGGTAACTCCCACTTTCTTAATTGTTCACCACTTTCGGGATTTTTTTATCTTTTGGCAATTGGTTAAATTTGGTTTTTTGTTTTTTTTTTTTGTTTTTTTGCTGTCTTTATTTCATTACACATTTTCATTTTTTTCACTTAGATATGTATATGTACATTAGTATCTACTCGAACACGCACACATACTTAAAATATACATATGTATGTGCCCACATATATGCATGCATATTTTGATGTTAAATCTCGTTTTCCTTTTGCCCCATCTATAGCCTTAAAGCCCATTTTTGCCATGTTGCAGTACCTATGAAGATATTTCTACCCTAAAATGCTTTGCATGTACTTACTTTGAATTTTAAACGGTAGCGTTTTCGCTGATATTTTCATGTTGTCTGTGATTACATTTTTTAGTTAAATCATTTTTTTTCTCTTATCCATTCATTGAATACGCAGGCAGAGAAGAATTTATTTATTATCCATAAAAGCACCGTTAAACAGAAAGTTTTCAAGTCTAATTACATTTTTTTATACATTTTGCACCGTAAAGTTTAAATATATAGATAATTGCGCACCGGTACACGTATGTATGTATGTATGCGGTACGTAAGTATGTAAATATTTTTGGTCCAAAAGAATTTTTATTTATTTTCATTTCATTAGATTTTGTTTAGCATTAAAATCACATTGAAAAACACTATTTGAATATATAATGGGCCTTGGGCTGCTTTGAAACGAAAATACTTACGGGTTTCTAGCGCCACGAGAAAGTTGCGAAAAAGTGTCTTAGATATTTTTGGTAATGGCGTTCAAAAATTCAGAGACGTGTGCTAAATTTCTAATTAAATTAAAAGAGTAATGACTTTATTCTTAAGTACATATACGAACGTAAAGGGTGATTTGTAAGGGGTGCAGTATTATAAATTGAAGTAAAAACGCACAAGTCTAAGACAAAGGCGACTTTTTTGTTTGGTTGATAGGTACAAAATTTTACGAATTAATAATAAAAAAATTTCGAATATATGAATTCCGATACGGTTGCAGCAGTTTTCGAGTATTTGTACACGAATTGTGCGCTTTATGGGATTCCCAAGGCTGCAATATATATAATGGGCGCTAACACCCTTTTCAGTACTTGACCGAGCTCCGAGCAAAACTGAAATAGTTTGCGAAAAACATCCAATATTGTTAAAAAATCAAAGAAAAAGCAAATAATTGAAAAATTCCTAGCTGATAGGTCACCGAAACGAATTGAATGAAAGAAAAGTGAGAAAAATAATTTCCATGGTAATGAAAAATTTTGGTGCAGTGCGAGTTGTTGCATAAAGACATCCTAAAAGCCATAAGTGCCAGCCCTGCATACAAATTTATTTTATGGCAAAAAAAAATAAATGTTACTGAAAACACAGATTTAAGGACTTTAAATTATCGCACGCTATTTTTTACAAGGAAAAGTTAGTTTGAAACATAAAATTTGGTTCAGAAAAAACAATAGCAATGTCGGAGGAAGGAAGGAAATGCAGAGTGAAACACACAAAACTTGTAAGCTACTATGAAATATTGTAGAGGCACTATTCCGTACCGGTGATTGCTTTGTGGGCTCTGTATGAATATGAGTACATAATTTAGTTACTTCGAGGTGCGTATGTACTACAAAAATTGTTGCCGCAAATGACGCTAAATTAGATTCAACGCAACATTGAAGCATCCCGCATGACAAAGGCCAAAGGCGTGACCCAAACTCAGCGAAAGAATGCCTCATGCACCGAACAACAGGCACGAACTATGTAATTGCTGGATGGCCATAACCACCGAGCCAAGTACTATCAGTTTCTGTCAGGTCATCATACTTTGTGTGGCATTGTCATGATGGAAAGGGACACCCTTTCTGCTGATAACTTCTGTCCACTAATTGCCCTCGAACTGCTTGCAACAATATTTTTTTGATATAAGAGTTAGCATCACATTAGACTAGACTGGACGCACACACCACAAAGAGAGAGGAAAAGCTCGATAAAATATCCAACAAAGGAGTAGCAGTACCAGAAAAGTATTAGATTTGGAGATTTAGAATCATACAAGCATATTGAATTAATTTCAATACGCAAAACAAAACTTTGTAAATATAACAAAAGTTAGAAATTCAGGATTAACATTAAAATAGCAGTGGCCATATAAGTAGCGCGTTCTGACTATGTTTTTAAAAAATTCAAAGAAAAACTGCATTGACAAATTAAATACAAAATTGAAACTAATATTTAATTAAATTTCCCAAATTTTTTATTACGGCAGCACATCGAAGGGGCATTGAGGCCATCACACATCGCTACTTCGGAATCTTCAGCCACGCATCTTTAACAATTTCCCAAAGTTGTTGATTATTCTCGGTTTGGCATTGTGTAAAGCTGTGTTTAAGTCCCCCCACCCATTTTCTAAAGGATTATGGTCGGGGGACTTAGCTGCCTCATTCCATAACCTCAATTTTATTTGCGCGAAACCAATCTTTGGGCTTCTGACTCGAGGATCATTGTCCTGCTGGTAGACCCATTTTATTAGCATTTCCTCTCTGCAATATGGCAAAATAATATTCTGCATTGTTTCCACATAAATATTGGTGTCCATTATGCCATCAATTTTGTGTATGTATACGCGGGGTGCGTCAAAGCTTCCTTCACAAAACTCCTCCAAAGTGTTCTATCGCTTGCTTTTCGTTCGTAGTTGCGAATTCCCATTGCTGTGAGATCGCTTCCTACTGCGTCTATCCATCGGTTTCTCGGTCTTCTCTTCGCCTTCGCATCAATTATCTCTCCAGTCATGGCTTTCCTTACAGCGGATTCGGCAGGCATACGGAGCACGTGACCTAGCCACCGCATACGCTGCGCCTTTACAAAACGCACAGCTGTCTCGTCTTAGATAAATTCGGCCTGCGCCCTAATATCTCCATACCATAATTTTTGAGAACCCACGTTTGATGGTTTTTATAGTGTATTGTAGTTAACTTACGGTAGCAGGTGGATGTCTAACAGATTGTCATGAATCTGTGCCGCCATACAAGACTATTTTAGACTCATCAGCTCATAAAATATTACGCCACATATCAGCTGTCCAGCTACCATGTTTCCTAGAAAATTTGAAACACCAAAACATTTTGCCTTATAATTTTATTTTGGTGTCAGGAGTAGCTTTTTTCGTGCGCTGCGAGCTGCTAATCCATCTTCCCGTAGGCCTCTTAGAAACATTTCAATTCACATCTTTTTTCAATTTGTATGGCTGACTTCATGGGATTCTCTTTGGAGCACCTTACAATTCTGCAATCATCTTGCGGGGAAGTTATTCATTTCCCTCCTCTTTTTTCCAACTGTTCCACAAATTTGATTGTACTGTATTTGAAACCATTTTTGCTGTACATGAAAGAATATTTTCTTATATCTGTGTAAGATCTTCCATCTGCTCTCAACTACAGAATTTCCTTTCGTTGTTCTTCGGTGCAGTATTGCGCCAGACGCATTATAGTCAAATCGCAAGAAATATATGCTTGCCATACACCAAAATTAACAAAAAAAGTATAAACAAATAACAAAAAATGTACTTTTCTCTTAATTTGTGCAACATTTTATTAAACTTCTTTGTATAGCCTTAAAAAAACGCAAGACCCTGTTATTTCAGTTTTGCATTTAAAAAAGTAATGACGCCAATAAAGAACAGTTACTTACGTAGTTGTCAGATTAATTTAGATAAACTCCACATATCTGAAATCCTTTAACCCTTATAAGATATTTAGTATTGAAATTTTTTTTTTGTATGATTCAAGTTAAGGGTAGTGGTATTTTCTACTAGAAGGAAGTAAATTAATTCCAAATAAATATTAAACGACATGCATTTAAACAGATAATTTCTTCTTCTTTCTTAGCATGAAAGTCATGCTTAAAATATTTAAAGGTTTAATATGAACTCCACATTCCAACAACATGACCCTTCGAAGTATTCTATCTAGCCCTTCTTTAAGTATTCTATCTATTTATTAAAGTATACAAATTTTAATCAAGCATCCACGTCTATATTCCCAAAAATAAATACAAGCAAAACTGAAGTTAAATTTAAGTATTTGAATTCTGGCTGCGGCTGATGCGATTTCAATCGCGTAGCAGTCATAAATCCTTTTGATATACGAGCTTAAGAATGCTTGTGCAAATATACAAGTATACACGCATACATACATGCATACATATATATGTGTAGGCACAATCATACAAGCATACACAGTAGGTGTATGAAGAAAATAAATTTGATTTGCACACAAGTATTTTCCAAGCCGAATAGATGAAGAGTTCTCGTACACCTCAGAATGCCCACCACGTTGGCGCAAAACACGATAGCGCATCAATGCGCAGGTCCTACCCACAAGTTGCTCCTTAAAGCGCAACACCTATCACAATCCGGCTTCCCTTCGCCACGGTCCCCCTCATTCTTTTTGGCAAAGAAAGCCAAGAAAGAAGTGGAAAAATTACACTACGAGAACCTGCACACGCTGTTGCTCATATTTTTCTTTGGTGCTGTTTTTTTTTGTTGCTTCAATTTTTATACCATAACTGTGTGCTGTAGCAGTGCCGCTCTACCTACTCACTCAGTAGCGGTAACAGCGGCAGCGCAGTCGTAAGCAAACAAGTGTGCTTCTTAAGCCGATGCCGCTGCTTTATTTTGTAATATAATTTTTATTTATTTTTTTCCCCATCAAAAGCTGCACCGTATTCCCGGCCACAGCACCAAAACACAATTTCTCTGTAAACTTTCATATAAAGTCAGCAAGCAGCCTATATATTAAATATATGTTCATACATAGCCATGTACTAGCAGGGTACGTTAGTGTGAGTTAGTATGAGTTCAAATATACGTAAGGTAAACTGACGCCCTCTCATCGTTTTTACCTTTTTTTTGTTTGTTTTCATTTTCATGGCATTAACCAATAATATGTAATATAAAATGTAGAAAAATTCATAACTCACCCTTAGCGGGCAGAGTTTGAGCTGAGAGAGTGTTTTTTTTTTTTGAGCGGTTTAAGGAGCGGTAAACTTAGTAGTCTGTCTGGTTGAGATAGAGAAAGTTTTGAAATATGGCGTTTTCATCATACTATTGGTGGAATGGGCGTAAACTAAAAAAATGCATTTGATTATTATATTTTTGGTACAGTACACTGTGTACACTACAGAACCAAATTTTAGTGTCTTGCCCATTCTGCTGAATTTGCAGTCTTACTATTAAGTTTAAATAAGAAAAATCGGTATCTAATTGGTGAATTTAGTGATCGATATCAAGTCAAGGTCACATTTCACACTAAAAAAACGAATTTGCTGTTTCTGTTTGTTCCATTCAGTTGTGAGTTACAGGGTGTTAATGATAAAGGCGAAAATGCAAGTCAACTCGCTGAAATTGTGCATGGTGTTTATGGTGCCGATGCTGTAACAGCTAATTACGTGCAATTTTGGTTTCGTCGATTCCGCTCAGGCATTTCTGATGTTAAAGGACATGTCGAAAATGTCAATAAAATCATAGAAACAATCGAAGTTTACCGGCATGTTAGTAGTGTTAGCATCGCCCAGTGGCTAAAGATCGACCATGAAACAGTTTTAAACCAATTGCGCACAAATTTTATGCAAAAATAATGAATTTCTTTTTCACCAAACTAATATATAATATTAAAAAATGAGTGAAAGCTAATTAAAATTATGCGCAAAACTTCACTTTTTCTCCTTTTAAGCATTAAAGCCTATTTATTTTAGTACTATTTCATCCCGAAAAGCAAACATTCAAGTCCCTGACCATTTATTTTGCTGAATTCGCAAGTATTTAAACAGATGTATGTACTTTTAGTAACAAATAATCATAAATGCAGACACATCTTTAATATTTTTTTTCATACTTTCACTGAATGCATCGAAAATAGTTTTCTGTCAGTAAAACTCATTGAAGATGATCTTAGCAAAGTTGCAAATTTTTGGTTTTTTCTTATCGAGCTGCAAATTTTGCTCTAAAAAGACCAATAATTTGACATCCGCTTTTTTCTAAGGTACCAATGCACTTACATAAAATTGTTAAATCTTCTGAAATCATCCATTCCTCTTTTCTATCTCTGGATCATGCACTCGTTTCGCCCTAAGTCCACTTTGATAGTTTTCCACTTTATAATATTCTTTAATCTAACTCATTTCCCTTATATTTTTTCTTCCAGATTACGGTATTGGAAACTTCTGAATCTTCTGCTGAAATGACTAGTCATGAAATTAATGATGGGCCAGTGTTTCACCACTATAACTGTTAAAAAAGTATTTTTATGATCTATCCGATAAATTATTCGAATATAAATTTTCGAAGCCTTCTGCGTACACGCTTAATATTAAAATTCAAGCATATATGTCACGCTGAAATATTGGAAATTGTTACCCATTTTTCGCATTTTTCTAAAAACTGCTCGTTACTAAAAATTGTATCTTTGTGATGAACCACATATGCATTTATATATATCTTTGAATGTTTTCAAAACGCTTTGAGGCCCTGCAAAACCATTGTATTTTTAAAATGAAGTGTCAAAACCCCCGGTCGGCCACAGAAAGATTTTAGAATCTCTCACTCAATTCTCTAGCTCTCCAAAGAAAGTTTTATCGGATGTTCTCGGCACTCAAATAAAAATAAATAGTCACTATTAGTGAGCCTTAATAACTATGGTTGGTGGCATCAATCTCGCGATATATATAGTAAGTACATATTTTATTATATTTTAGGTATATATGTATGTGTTAAATGCCCTCAACAAAATATTTAGGGAAGAAAGAAAAATTTAGGACACCTGATTTATATCTTTCCTGAAAAACAACTAATCAATTCCATTCATAAATATATATATTCATCATTTAAAGTCTCAGGGAGAACAAGGAACAGCGACTAGTGTTGCTGTTCAGCAGTTACCTCTTATACCTACCAATTTTGTTAAAAACTTGTCTAAGCATTTGAAGACTCGAGCCAGTGAAAAGCGTTGCTTTAATTCCATAAAGGCCCATCGTTTCTGCGAATCTTGACACGCCTGTGGCTAGAAATCAAGAAGCTCAGCGCGAAAGCGTCCTCTGCTCGTAATTTAATGGAGAGGTGTCTTCTTCTATAGAAACAGGTAAACGCAAAAAGTAACACATATAGTCACACACACTCATATATATCCATATCTATCACCAACAGCAAGAAAATATGTAATATTGCAATAACTAGACACCTTGAGCAACGCACCAGTAAGAAAACGCGCAGTCATAATCCTACATAAACATACATATTTCTACAGACATTGGTATGTAGGTATGAGTGCATGCAGAAAGACTACAACAAATGCGCAACACTATTTGCAGCCCTGCCAAAAGCAAAATGCGTTGCAATGTAGGAAGGTGTGTACATAACTAAAAAGTGAATGTATTATCATGTATTCATAAGTAAGGAGGTGCACAGCCGTATGTTTGTGTTTGCATGTGTGTACAAACACAAAATACATAATTCATAAATGAAAACGCTTATATTCACACAATGACGGAGCGCAGTACTCAGTCATACTCGTCTCGCCACAGTCGCAACAGTAACAACAAGCAAGAAAATGCCAATAAAAAAATAACAACACTGCAAAGGGAGTAGCAATAGTAGCAGCGCTCGAGAACCAGCACTCATATCTTCCGTCATATTCCAACATTATCATTCCCCTACACATCCGATGACAGCGACGGCGACTGTGATGTTGACGACTTGACTCGACTCGGTCGATGCTCGATGGTCACCTCCTCTTCTGCAACTACAACTACCGACTTGCTATTCATATTAGTGTTTTGTTTTTGTTGCTTTACTGATTTTGTGTGCAATACAAGAGTCAAGTTTTGATATCCTCTCATAATCATAAACAGCAGCAACAGCACACAGAAATAGCAACGACGACAACAAAAAATGCAGAACATAACGCAACCCAACACACTACCAGCAGTAATAATAACACAAGCAGGCAAAAACAACCACTTTTGCTACTCTCACAAAACGTTTTATGCGCAACAACACTCTGGTACTCATCACTGCTATGTAACGTCAATGAAACCAACTGGTTTTTGGAGTAAATATATTGTGGGGGTCCAAGAAAATACTCGACGCTGTTACTGCACTGCGCCTTGCTCAATCTACTCAATTACTGCTAAAGTTGAACACTCGTCTTTACTGCTTTCAGTGCTGTGTTAACTGTGCTGCCACTGTTAGTTTTATATTAACAGCTGTGAATTCACTTTCGCCATTTTTTCTTTAGCTCTGTATTCAATGCTTTCGCTCACGTCTGCGCGCTATGGTTGTAGTTTATCAATGGTTCTATAGGTATCTCGCTTCAACGCATGGACCCTAATAGCTGACGATACTTAGTAAAAAGCGCTGTTAACTAGAATTGGTACATTTTAATGTAAATAGTCTTATTTTATTGGCCTCTCTGTTGATCTAAGGCGGTCTGACATCAATTACAGTCTTATACGCTGTAAGAATGCTTACAGTAGGGGTTTTCGAATGTTGATATGTATTAACAGTGGTCAACAACAGTGCGGTTTGAATTAATTACACCCAACTAACTTATTTTGCACACCATAGATACGATTCTTAGAAAACAGTGAAAAAAAACAAAAATACACGTGACTATGGTAAATTCAAATAACTTAAAATATTTTCCTAAAAATCTGCGCAAAAAAAGTATTAATCGCCTCCATGTTACAATTAATTTTTATTACAAACGAAAGCTAAACATTGTTTTACTACATAACACTTGTAAAACTTTAAATTGAAACAAAAATCAGTTCCGCCACTATTCATCGCGCAGATTTTATGCATATTGGATTAAAAGTCATTGGCGTATTGGGTCATCAGTATATATGTCACGTGGTATGTAAAATGAAAAATTCGTTCGATATTTTTTTGTTTGTTACAAAGTCTGGTTATAAAAATATTGATATCCATGCTCCATGCCAGAATCATGAGGAAGAAAATACTGTTCGAGTCGGCCTTGTGAAGTTCTAAAATAAGTTCTAAATTTCTAAAATAAAAATATTTACCTCGTAAAGCATTTTTTTTTTTTCAAGAATTGTGTTTTGTTTCGATTTTTTTTTTTTGTTATATTTTTATTTGAGATTCGTGCGAAAAGGAGGATTTCGAGTTCTTGCAATCATTTGGTTTATTATTTTGCTTTAGCTAGTAAAAAAGCTTGTCAGCCAAAACATTCTCTATTTGGGGGGAAAAAATGTACGCGTCGAATAGAGGAATGAAAAAATTATTAATCTATATTATTATTATTACAATTATTAATCTACACAGATGACTTTTTCAAATAAATTAATAATTTGCACCTAGAAAATTTTAACTTTTTCATGATAAGAATACCCCCTTATTTATGAGAGGCATACGTAGCATCTCATATTTTTCAACTATAGAGTAGATATCCTTACTTGGCACCGTTAACAGATAAACAGGCAGATTTTATGCTCTGAGAGACGAAGTTCGGTAGTCATATGAGCATCCACCGTATTTAATCAGGCCGCTCAGGGTATGGATTGGGTTCATCATCTCGTTGGGTCCACGGCTTGCCTTTGTGTGCAAGAAATACATAGTTCCAATGTGCTTACATATACATAAATGTGCATATATGTATATGTACATCGTACAGATTCGTCACTCGACTCACAGAGCAATTGCTTCGATCCACTGAGAACACTTTTTGCTTTTTAATATAATGTCCACATTGCACAATCGTTAAACAAAATTCTGTTCAACTATGTTTCTCTAAGAAACCGATTTGATGTTAGTAAAGGGTGATCTATTTAGAGGTTTCGAATTTTAAATTGAAATGAAACAACGAAAATTAAAGTTGATGTATTATTTCTTCTAGAACCATTCATGATATTTATTTTTTAAAGATAATCCTTTTCAAATATTGGCTGTTGGCCGCAACTGCGCCGTCATTCGGCCTTCCGTAAACACCAATTTTTAATGACTCACTGGAGGACTTTGGTTGGTATCTCGTGAATAATTTTAGTAATTTTGGCTTCCAATGCCTCAATCGAGGCTTACACACAAAGCATTTAGACTTTACATACCTCCACATATAAAAGTCCAAAGATGCGATATCACACGATCTTGGAGGCTAATCTACTGGGCCGATGATTCCTCCAGCCCATAGGCCGTCCTAAACGATTGTTCTCAATGGATGTAATGGCTATTCTTGAAGGACTTCGGATTGCTCTTCAGCCCAAATATTTATTTATTATTTACTCAGCCATTAAGCCAAAAATGAGCCTCATCTCTGAATAGTTGGCTTGAGTGGGCGATGAACATTTTTCGCAGAGCGTCGATTTTCGTAGCGAAATTGTACGATTTGAAAACATTGTTGAGGCGTAAGTCTCTCCTTGATGAAATGCTAATGAATACTGTCAAAAATTAGTAGTCATGCGAGATCTGCCAAAAAACTCTACAGGAAAAAGTACCTCCAATCTGATCACCTTCTATAAATAATAATAAAGGACACTACCATCTATAGGCAAAGGAATTTTAAGCCTTTTTCGACTTAGTTGAGATAATATATTTATATAAAGCAGATTTGTTCGCGCACATTTGTCTACCAGAGTCGGTTATGTTTTTGAACCACGGCACGCACATAAAAAATCACGACGCCAATAAACAGATCAGAGGGATTTGTTGGATGTCTGACTTAAGGATGCTTAGTTCGCGGAGCCGACGCTCAATTATCAGGAAATATGACAATGTCAGTTGATTTACATTTGTTTAATTACACAAACAATGCCACTTAGTATTCTCTTTCCTATTCCCTCTCTCCGGTAAATTAACTTAACTTAACTATTAATTTTTGCTTCACTATTTTGATACTCCGAGTTCTCTTTAAAAGCCCGTCTAGAATTAGGTCACAGCAAAAATGCTCTGAAAATTCAACTTCATTCTGAATAATCTTATATTCCACCACTCTTACAGCGATGGAGTTTAATTTTTCCACACTGTGCAAATATTGCTTTAACTTTCAATCATTTCCTGGAAAAAAGCGTTTTACGGACCTAAAAGTCATCCTAATATTCAAGAAGCATGACATGATTTCAGATATTGCCAATCGCTGAATTGAGTCCAAATGTAAATATTTTACAAAAAAGAAAAAAAAAAACATGTCCTTTTGAGAACACCTTTTGTACCTCTGTTAATAATCCTCTTCTTTACATTTAAAATATATTTCACACAACTTTATTAGTATTGCCGCTCTCTGCCTAGCTTATCAGCAGAGCGAGATCGTCTCATCAGAGTTGAACAAAATCGGTAATAAGAGCATAAATCGATGGATCGCCTTAGAGAACGAAGGTACTTATGTATGTATGTATGGATGTGCACACACGCATACTTACATTTATTGATATTGGCTCAGTAAAAGAGGGCTTGTAAAAAAATGTCAATCGCATATGAATCGTCTGAACTTAGGAAATAAGCAAAAAAAGGTTTAAGTCGTTTGAAGCGAAAAATTATAAAACACAGAAAATGCCTGGGGGAAACCAAAATTTCGAGAAAAAAAAAACAATTAGATAAAATGCAACGAGAAAAAATGAACAAATTAAATTAAATATGGAATAAAAAATAAAAGACGAAACGGAATCGCTTCCGTTCGAGAACACAAATGAATGCATGTGAGAAGAGGAACATCCCTGCAGGGAAAAATCCTAGTTGTGAGGTAGTATACTACGAGTTCACCTTGGAGCTGAACGAGTTAGAATACGAATTAGAGTCTTTTTTTCCATGTGAGCGTTGGTTTCCTTGACACGGCGATGTCCTATGAAAAGTCAATTGCCCGGCTATGCATCAGCAAAATGCCAGTTCATACTAAAAGCTCTAGTCCAACATGTTTCTACAAAAACACAGTTTCAGGCAAGTTAAAATGTAAAAAGAAACAGACATATGTATGTACATACATTCTAGATTTTCAAATATTCTTTTTCATATTAAAAGTGTACACAAAATTTATTTTTTCTTAATATAAAATGAAACTTCTTTTAAGTAAATTGTAAAAAATTCAAAATTTAAATTAAATTTACATTATAAGGAAATACTAAAAAAATGTAAACAATTAAGAAAAAAACTAATTTAATAGTAATAAAATTTAAGTTACTCATTTTAGGAACATAAACAAAATTAATGCCAGTTATATTTCGTATTAATATTTTTTGTGTACTTTGGCTGCGTAGATTTTTCTGTGAGCTCTTTTTTGAAAAAAGCGTTTTTTATACAATTGTAGTGCTTTTCTTAATTGGATTACTGGTTCGGTAGATCTGGTGAAGCTTTTTATAGATTCTGAAACGAAATACCTACTTCTTTGTTTTTTTCGTCGGGGAGTGCTTAAGTGAGTTGAAGAGTGTTTAAAAAGTGACTTAAGCAACTAAAAGGCGCCGTCGCATCAGTGGTATATGGGACTTGCACCCACTAAAAAAATTTTACTCATCATGGACTCAGATCAACCCCAGAACCGCTTTCGCAATACTTCGGGTTGCAGTCTCCTATTGCCCTACGTGATCTTTACATCTGCATCCAGGGCGCGCTTCTTCCTGCATAGCACATTTTCTATGTATACAGAAAGCTATCTTTGTCCAATTTTTTTTTACTATAATTTTTGAGACTATATTTTGGGCCACTACGTTTCCTACTACGGCTTGGAGTCGTTCGCGTTCTTCTTGCCCTCTTTTGCATTTGAAAAATTTGGGGCTTGCATTAGGTGATAAGCTGTTACCGTATATACAGTCGGCTGAATCTACTTTGCCCATCTTGAAAAGGCATTGCCTGAAATACTGGTGACCGGAGAGAAACTGCGTGATATAAAAGGTCTACGAAAGGTCTGCTACATCAGTGTTGAATGTCGCAGATTATTCTATACGGTGGGCCATGTAAAATTTGCTTTTTGAATCGGCTATAAAAAAAACTGTGCGGCCGCCGTAGCCGAATGGGTTGGTGCGTGTGATTACCATTCGGAACTCACAGAGAGATCGTTGGTTCGAATCTCGGTGAAAGCAAAATTAATAAAAACATTTTTCTAATAGCGGTCGCTCCTCGGCAGGCAATGGCAAACCTCCGAGTGTATTTCTGCCATGAAAAAGCTCCTCATAAAAATATCTGCCGTTCGGAGTCGGCTTGAAACTGTAGGTCCCTCCCTTTGTGGAACAACATCAACGCACACCACAAATAGGAGGAGGAGCTCGGCCAAACACCTAACAGAAGTGTACGCGCCAATTATTTATTTTTTTATAAAAAAAAACTAATCAATATTTTTTCAAACTTAGTTTTTTATTTTGAAGATTGAACATTGTCATTTATGAATAAGAAATAATATCGTTCAAATGACTGCCACGACGTGCTTTACAGTAGGTCATTTGATCAACCCAATTTTTAAGCACATTTTCGATTGTTTGGGCTTCAATTTCATGAATGGCAACTTCGATTTCGTGTTTTAAGGGGGGACCCTCATTTAGACGGTCGAAAAATGCATCATTTTTGGGAATTTTTTTCTCAGGTAAAATAACTTCAAACGTTTTGTAATTCATAAAGTACTTTAATAAATGTCTTGACTGTCTACAAAAATTTTCGGAGAAGAAAAAAAACATTTTAAGTATGGAAATATACACCTCGTCCATGGCACCTCATTCTATCTGTGTACATTCTAGCGCTCTGAATTTTTTTCTGAAATAAAAAAACCAAATTTTTTTTAAAACTTTAGGATAATACCTTCGATGTGACATTTTGATTTAAAAAAAAAATGTCGAAATTGATATTTTTTACCCAGTTTTATGTTAAAAGTGATTTTTCATGCATAAAAATTGACTTTAAAATTACAAAAAAATATGAAAATCTTTTTTTTTAAAAAAACACTTAATGTCACATTGAAAACAATTTAATTATCTTTAAAATGAGCTATTGTAAAGCCTGATTGGTTCAATACAGCGTTCTCAATTGTGTACACAAAATCGAAAAATGATGTTTCGAGAAAAACGCGTTTAAAGTTTTGGATACAGGCGATCAGGCCACCCGTCGCGTCCTGTTAAAAATTTTGTCACTCCTTCAAAAATACAGATATCGACTTGAAATTTTGAAAGTATATTCTTAAATAGTTGTAGAATAGATTAAAATTATTTCCAAAAAATCGATTTTTTTGACCCGATAAATGAGGGTCCCCCCTTAAAGCATCAATCGTCTCTGGATGGTTCGCATAGCATTTGTCCTTAACGGCTCCCCACAAAAAATAGTCCAACGGGCTTAAATCACAGTTCCGAGGCGTCCAATTGATATCGGAATTCAAAAACGGTAGCCAAAAGTTCGAGTGTAACTTTGGCAGTGTGACAAAATGCACCATCCTGTTGAAACCAAATGTCGTCCATGCCATCCTTTTCAATTTTTGTAAACAAAAACTCGTTCAGCATGTCACGGTAACGCTCGCCATTTACTGTAACCGCGGAAGAAAAAGAAGACTTACCACTTTGGAAATAGGTTTTCAATACTTCCCAATTTTGTTCAAGCGCATAGCGTCCCATTTCGTAAATGTCAAACCTTTAAGTAAACTATGAACACATTTGAGATTGTGGTTTGAAAAAAATAGGTGGTCCTATATGTCCGTCTTCCTGCAGTTTCCACCTACCAGCAGTCTTGCCAGTCTTGTGGATTCTTTTGTGCAGGAAATACATTAATTCAAGTACATATTTATATTTATCTTGATATTATCTACATAGAAGTTCTTGACCCACAAAAACCGCATAGAAATTTTTATATGGCTTGAGGTTCTTTTTTCCTTTAGTCCTGTCTACGTTGCACATACTCGATTATTTTATCGGGGTTAAACACGTTTTTAAAATTTTTGTCTTGAAAATGATGAATCATATTCTTTATTTATTGAATAAATCAGTCAAAGATAAATTTAATACTTCACATTCTGTTTATTTTTATTTTTTTATTTTTTTTTAGTTCTAAAATAACACATCCCATCATAGTACGATTTTTCGGCACCACTTTTTCATTCACCTTAAAAAAACAACATATTGCATCGGCAATGGTAATATAGTCAATATATAGCAATTGTTTGCTAGCAAGTTAGCTCTCAAATGAAGAGAAATCGATCTACTCAGAACGAATCGTAGAGGACACTCGTCAATTTAAGAAAAATTCTCCTGTATTCCTGTTTCCTTCGAAAGAGGAATTATATAACGCATTGCTAGTATAATCTAGTATCTATACAGGTGGCTCAAAATTATACATATAACAAAGAAGGTGGAGGGACTTACTCTCTTAAACTCAACCAATCATTTCGCCTACCTGATCATTCCAGTGCATTTCAAGCGGAAGTCACTGCTATAAAAGAGGGACTTACAGCGATAAAAACGACAGCATTCTCCAGTCAGACAGTCAAAAGCGCTAAAATCCAAAACACACTAATCAAAAACAGTCATAGAATATTTTAAACTTTTAAATGACGTATCAGGTCAGTCCATAAGTTCGTGCGTATTTTACCCATAATTTCACTTTTGTACGGTTTTTGCATACAAAAAATTATTCGCGGAATATAACGGAACTATTTATATTTTCTTTGATATATTGCGCATTCAACAAGTGATTTTAATCGCGGATAGAAGCATGTGTTGTTAAAAAATAAAATGGAATCGTCGAACGCCTATAAAAGGCATATTTTGTATTTTTTTTATAAAAGTGGTAAAAATGCAACAACTGCTGCTGCAGAAATAAACACTGTTCACGGAGAGGATACCGTGAGTGTAAGGACTGCGCAAAGGTGGTTTTCACAATTCCGAAGTGGTAACTGCGACGTGGGGGATGCCCCGCGCGCTGGTCGTCCTGAAGTCTTTAATTCCGACGCCTTGCTCGAACTCGCGGAAGCTGAGCCAAATTTGACAGCCGATATGATAGCTCAGAGGTTAAATTCATCGCATGGAACAGTTCACAGGCACTTGGTTCAGATGGGAAAGGTTTCAAAGCTGGGAAAATGGGTTCCGCATAGACTTTCCGTCGCCATCCTTCAGCAGATAGTGAATGTGTGTTCTCAGCTGCTGCAACGCTACTGGCGATGAAAAATGAGCCCTTTACAATAATCCTGTTCGCAAGGGCCAATGGTTAGATATAGATGAAACACCAGAACCGACCCCTAAAGATGTGAAGGCCCAAGAAGATTCTCCTGTCTATTTCGTGAGATATGACCGGTATTGTTTATTATGAACTTCTGAAACCAAACCAGACGATAACTGCTGATTATTATTCCCACCAGCTATCAAACCTGAATGAGGCACTTAAAAAAATCGATCGTCTTTAGAGAATAGCCGCAATTTTTTGTTTCACCACGACAACGCAAGACCTCATACCGCAAGGCAAACATTAGGCAAGCTGAACGAGGTCGGATGGGAGCTAATGTCGCATCCACCATATTCTCCGGATATTGCTCCTTGTGACTATCACCTTTTTCGTGGACTTCAATCCCGTATGAGTAACAAGAACTACTTCTCAAAAGAAGCTATAAAAAGGGATATCGAAGCGTATTTTGGCTCCAAGGACAAACAACTTTTTGAGCAGGGAATTAAAAATTTGCCTAAGCGTTGGGAAGACATTGTAAATAATGAAGGAAAATATATTTTTGATTAATAAATACTTTAAACATCTTTTTTTATTAATTTTAAAACCACCTTTAAAAATGCACGAACTTATGGACTGACCTGATATCTAGTTAGAGAATCCATCAACATGGTAAATGATAAATAAATACAATTTGGCAAAACCTCACTACTTCCGAACTAAACAAACAGACATGGCCGAAATGGAACAGCGGTCGGTCAAAAAGCCTGTTGAGATTTAAGGAGAAGTCACAAGAAACATGATAGGTGTATTAACTGGTCATTATTTAATAGGTAACCACGCCAGAAGGTTAGGACTTATATATCATACTACGATTTTTGTGGAAGCTATCTTAACACGGAAGAAGAGGAAACAATCAGACACCTCCTAAGTGAGTGTGAAGGCTTAGCCTGGTGGTGCATTTTTAACAGCTTTAACGAAGGTTTGCTCGTTTATAAAAGCTACAGAATGGTTTAAAAAGAAACTCATCGGGTTAAGGGGGTAAGTTTCAGTGTTATCACAACGGACCTACAACAGGTATAAGTGTGTCATATTGGCAACCACCAGAATTACCTATCTACCTACCTAGCAATAGTTTCAATATTTGCCCTCTGTCTTTTTCTTAGCTAACAGTGCTTCTCAGCATCTCGGTACTTCCAAATTTTGTTCTTCCAAAATAGAAAGTAAGACCTTAAATGCCGTTCGTGGCGCTTTATGTTCAACGTACCAAACTAAGTTTTTCTCTCAAAACGATCGTTCTACGATATGCGAAGATGAATTTTAATTTTCTTCAGGAGACTCATATGTACAAGGTGGCGCAAATTTAATAATCCAATTTTGTTTTTGAATAATTTTTTACTAAATGAAAAAAAAAAACAATTATTTTCAGAGGTGGACCTTTATGCACTCCATTGTATACTGCAGCTGCCTAGTTCACAAGCGTCAAACATGTTGATATATGACGACATTTACAAGTATTATAAATCTTCTTAAAGAGTGATTAATTTTGCACCACATTGCACTAGGCCTGGAGTGGTTGGTATCATCATCATCATTATTAGTATTATTATTAAGACAGGATATTGTACTGTGACGTGAAAGATCTACTGTGTGCCCTTCATGCCTGCAGGGTATTTCACTGAACCCAACTTCTTCAATAAATTTTAGTGTTTATCCTATTTTATTGAGTTTTATTTCCTTCTCTGGTGCCATCATCATATATATATATTAGGCCGGGTCGATTTGTGGGGAGGCAAAAAAAATCGCCCATTGCTCTGTGAAAATCATATTCTAGGGATCAAAATAAGAAACTTTGCCGAAAGAACCATACCTCTAAAACGAATTCTGATGTCCCCCAATTTGGGTCGAACTTTTTAGTTTCTTTTCTCATGTAAAGGCCAAAAATTGTGATATTTTGAAATGATTGCATGGGGAACCCCCAGGGGAGTTCCAGGGGGTGTGCCACTGGCATGGGTGGATCGGCCATCCAAAGTTAGGGGGGATCGGTCACCCATTTGCACTCGATTGGAGCACTCTAAATGTGTCAAAGTGGGATTTTTCGTTCGACCCAAATTGAGGGACATCAGAAATCGTTTTAGAGGTATGGTTCCTTCGGCAAAATTTCTTATTTTGATCCCTAGACCCGCCCTAATATATATATATAGGTATATATATATATCGTCATACTCTGAAGATAAATGAGAAGAGCCTATGACACCACTTGAACATGCAGCAGTTTCTGCTACTTGAATTAAAGACTTCAACTAAAGTCTAAATTGGTTCAGCTCTTAGAATATAACTCCCTTTGCTTTTATATAAGTCTCCTCATATTTCTGTTGCTACTCACTTTTTTTTAATTTTTAACTCACTATTTTACAACTAGTTTTTTGAACTAGTCTGGCTTTTCCCTGCTGGGATGCTATAAAATTGTCACACACACACACGCAGACCCATTCAAATTGGTACAAAAAGCAAACGCTTGCGGCAACTGCGAGCAGACAAGCCTCAAAGCCCAAAGGGATTTGCGTAAGGAAAAGCAAAATTATAATGGAAGAACAAACACATGCAAGCACACAAGCACCGCTCATAATTTTATATGTGTATGTGTGTATGAACTTGTAATTGTACCCTTAAGGAGCGCGTCTTCAAATTCGATTTCATCAAACGTTCTAAAATAAATAAAAACTACAGCGTTTCATCAAAGTCGAGCCAAAACTCCTTCCATAAACATTTCAAATGAGCGCAAAGGGTTTCTGGCTGTTTGCTACAGCTACCACATTGTGCGCATGCGCGTCGCTACCGTGTCTGTGTAAAGGCCTGTGACGCATATTAAAAGTGCTAAAAGTGTAAGGATCTATGCGCAGGAAGTTCGAATGAGAACAGACGGCAAATAAGAAATAATAAAATAAAATGGATTATTACAACATTGCTGCCGCTGCCGCTGTTCCTACTCCTTCAACTCCCATTGCCATGCACTCACAATTTTTTACTTTTATTACCAACAATAAATTTGTGGAAAATGTGCGGCGTGCTGCATTGTTGGTCTTATTTAAATTTGTGTGGATTTCCGAAACGCTTAAGAAATGCCGCTACTTGATTATTTCGGTAACATCTAAATATATGTAAATATGTATGTATGTGTGCATGTCTGTATGTGGAATGAGTAATGCATGTGCAATGCACGAGTTCGTGTGTGTGTGTGTGATGGCAATTAGGCAAATTTATGTGTTTTTCACGAAATCCGTTTCACCACTTGCTGCCGATTGAAATAAGTAAATAAATATTCAAAAACAAAAAAAAAAAAAAACAAACGAGAAAATTAGAAAAATCGGTTGCTCAACATTTCACACCAACCTTATGAAAAAGAAAATTTTAAATTGAAATAAAATTATGGCAACAGCATTACAAGTATGAAACCATTTACAGACGCACACATTTTTCCATGGAATATTAAAAGATCCGTCATACGTCCTTCCTGCCATTTGTGCATTGTAGATATTTCGACTGAACTCAACATTCGCGCCTGTGCGTATAGGTGTCTATGAATTGTTGGGCATTTGTGCGCATGCGGCCGGCTCCTTTGTGGCAGTCAGGCAATAGCTGTGGAAGAGTTTATACACAATTTGGTGCGTGCGGTGGCAGCGGCGGTTCTTCAATTCATACTCGTATGAATGTACATATGTGTTTGTATAGAGTCGCACTCTCGTCTCAAAGTCCCAGCTCCATAGACACTTACGTAGTATTCACGTAATTACACTAAAACTATGTATTGTGGAGGCGTTTGTTGTTATTGCCTTTGTAGTTTTGGTTTATTATAGTGCTGCGCATGCGTGCCACCATTTAAAACGTGCCTAATGAAATTCTTAGCACTTCTTAGCGTGTACATATTTATTGGCTAGACATTTGTGCGCTACCATTTACGCATTTTAATTATGCTCATTTCTGTTATTTTTCTTAATTTTTTTAAACAGCAAACAATTTTTTTACGTTGGCGATTTATTTTTATTTAATTTTTAGTAATTTATAAAAAATTCAAATACAATATTATATATAATAATTTCATATTTCTTATACAATATTAAATAAGGGATTTCCATTTTTTTTAACTATTTTATATTTTTTCAATTAGTGAATAGTATCTCTAGGTTATTGTGTCAAAATATTAGGTCGATGACAGTAAAATTGACAAAGGTATAAGTATTTAGGCGGTCGCCGTAGCCGAATGGGTTGGTGCGTGATTACCATTCGGAATTCACAGAGAGGTCGTTGGTTCGAATCTCGGTGAAAGCAAAATTAATAAAAACATTTTTCTAATAGCGGTCGCCCCTCGGCAGGCAATGGCAAACCTCCGAGTGTATTTCTGCCATGAAAAAGCTCCTCATAAAAATATCTGCCTTTCGGAGTCGGCTTGAAACTGTAGGTCCCTCCATTTATGGAACAACATCAAGACGCACACCACAAATAGGAGGAGAAGCTCGGCCAAACACCCAAAAAGGGTGTACGCGCCAATTATATATATATACCAGGTGTATAAGCTTAAATCCGCTGTTTTTTAGTAAAAAAAAAACCCATTTTTTTTATAGAAAGCAAAAAAATAATTTATTCAAAGTATTTGCCCTCGCTAGCTATACATTTTTCCCATCTCTCGGGCAATTTGTGTATACCACGCCAAAAGAATTCTTCATCTTTCGAGGCGAACCACTCGTCAAGCCATTTCCGGACGTCTTCGTACGAATCGAAGTGCTGTTCGGCGAGCGCGTGACCCATCGATGAAAACAGATGATAGTCCGAAGGGGCCAGGTCTGGTGAATAAGCGGGATGAGGTAGCACCTCCCAATTGATTGTCTCCAAGTAGTTTTGGACCATTCTTGACGTGTGCGATGGGGCGTTGTCGTGGAGGAAAATCAGCTTCTCATGTCTTTGTTCATAACGAGGCCTTTTTTCACGCAAAGCACGGCGCAATTTGATGAGTTGTTGGTGGTAGCGATGAGAATTAACAGTTTCACCAGGTTTCAACAGCTCATAGTAAACGACACCCTGCTGATCCCACCTAACGCACAGCATCGTCTTGCGTCCAAAGCGATTAGGTGTTGATGAAGAAGTTGATGGTTGGCCGGGATCGACCCATGACTTTTTTCGTTTAGGATTCTCAAAGTATATCCACTTTTCATCGCTAGTCACCACAAGATGCAGGAACGACTTTCTTTTATGCCTAGCCAGCAAGATTTCGCATGTCTTTTGGCGTCGCTCCATCTGTGTATCGTTCAATTCATGGGGTACCCATTTTCCGACTTTTTGGATCTTTCCCATGGCACGTAAACGCATGGAAATGGCTGGTTGAGTGACACCTAACTGCTCGGCAAGCATTTTTTGCGATTGGGTATCGTCCTCATCCAAAAGAGCCTGCAATTCATTGTCCTCAACTTTTCTGGGCCGATTTTCACGCTTCTTGTCACTCAAGTAAAAATGGCCGTCTTTGAACCGACGAAACCAGTCTCTGCAAGTTGTTTCCGATAATACACTGTCACCATAGGCTTCCACAAGCATTCGATGCGATTCGGCAGCCGATTTCTTCAAATTAAAGCAAAAAAGTAGAGCTTCCCGCGTATGCTCTTTTTTTGGCACAAAATTAGACATGATTACGCAAGGAAAAAAGTGTGTTGCTGTATGAAATCACTGATGATGTGCAGTGATTGATGTAAACAGGTGTCGAACCCATGCAAAAAAAAATATGGCATTTCTATGGTAACTTGATATGCTCACTAACGCCATCTACGAGCAATCAGCGGATTTAAGCTTATACACCTGGTATATACATATATATAAGTATTTGAGCATCCGTTGCTCCAGGCCGCTTCTACATCTGCTCGACTTCAAAGCGATTTTTGGAAACTTCTTATTTTTGTAGTCTTAAAGTCTTCAGGAAGGATGATTCCATATGTAGAAGTCCACGCAAGTGGGGAAAGTTACTGATCGCCATTCACTTGGGATTGGCCATGACGATTCTTCTACATATGGTTCAAGCAGCTCACAACTGCCGGGTTTAGCCCAAATATCCTGTGGGTAGCTTCCAAACACCCGTTTGGGAGTGAGCCAACGTGAGAAGGCGAAGCATCCCAGGATAGCTGGTTGTACTCTGGGCTTGGTACCCGCCACTTAAACCACCGCATCCCATTAAAGCATGGCGCAAAGAATTTACAAGGTGTGACTAAACTGTCTGTTTGCCTCCGACAAAGCTGAGATTATATTAGTGATATGAGAAAAATCAACCCAACCCTATTACTCAACTTACTTAGTTGCCGTCTGAACAACGATGGATTGAAAAGCGTTGGAATAAAAAAAAAATAAGTGTAAAATGATCGGGCAGAAATCTGCTGCTGAATCCCATATGACGTGACAGTCGATGTTACTCTCACAATTTTGCTTCGAATGGCCAAACCTTTTAATCCATAATCTTTGCCATTAAAGCATCTTGAAGCCTTTTACAGCCTTATGGTGGTTATGCTGGATTAGCGCAACCACAACTCTTTTGATTTTTCGTCGCTTGCGTCAATAAAAACTTCACTCACTAAAAAGTTATTCAAAAAGAAAATAAGATGACGTATTTTAATCAGTCATCATCAGAATTTTTTTTTTAAATTGTATGTATAGAAAACATTTTTAAAAAGTTAATGTAGAAGTTAAAGAAATCTTCCCAATTTAAAAGAATATATATAATATTAACGAAAATCCAAAATACAATATGCCAGTAATGGAGGAAATCACAAAAAATTATATATGTAAAATGCATTTTTGTATTAAGTTTTTGACCAGGAAAGGTAAATCCTAAATAAAAAAATGTCAAGACTTTTTAGATATTTATTGGGTTTCATTGCCGCAATGATCATTTATTCGTAAAGGATAATGGGAACAAACTTTTAACAAATTTGCTTTGACTTAAGGGGTCCCACTGGTCTAGAGCTCGAAAATTTAGGGTGGTTTCAGGAATTTTTTTTACAATAAAAAAATTAAAAACGATGTTTAAATTTTGTAGGCGTTTTACTCAACTTCTTTTACATACAAAAATTAAAATTTTTTTTCTTTAAATTTTAGTAAAAAATGGCGCTGAAGTTGACCCTCCCGAAAAATCGGCCCTGGACGGTGTTGCCCATTTTGACTCTTATATTTATCTGAAACACAAAAACCAAAAAAATTATTGATCAGTATGAATGCAGTTATGTCCCGCTACAAAAATAAAAAAAATGACAAAATGGCGCAATTTTGAATTTGACACTCTTAAAACCGGGGTTTTTTCAGTCGATTCGGTTTAATAGTTTTTTTTTTTTTGACAACACCAGGCCGAAAAAAGTCGTTTCGAGATAAGCGAGTTGTAACGCGCGGACCGCTTTCTACCTAGTTAATATGCTGTAGAGGTAAACATTTACTCCGACAACCAAGCGGCAATTTGAGACCTCAGCTCGTTGTTGGTATGTTAGAAATTAGTCGGCGAATACCAGATTGCTCTCTCGACTGCATACAAATACTTCGATTTTGATAGGCTGGAAAACTGCTAGGCTGAGTACGTAGAGGTTCCTCAAGATGGTTTCACTGCAAAATAGAAGGTTAGAGCTCCATTGAGAACCTGTGGTATGCTTCTGGAAAGATGGGTTGCGCATCAACACAGAGAGTGTAGAGCTAGAGCTCAGGCTTGCAATGCTGCGAGATCCTTCTGACCACAAGTACATCGAGGGTACTCAAGGGAACTTCTAAGGCTAATAAAGCCGCAGCTCTCGAATTTGGTGAGTATCCTTACCGGGCATTGCCCTGTAGGTATCCATGCGGTGAGACTTGGGACTGCTTCAAGTCCCTTCTGCAGAAGCTGTCCGGAGGATGAGGTGGAACCAATTCAGCAGCTTCTCCTCGGCTGTCCCTCTCTGGCCGGATGAAGGTTCAGCCATCATGGCTCTCACTTTTTGGTTTTGGTTTAAATATTACACACCTCTCCAATTCCGTCTGCAGCTTGAAGCTCTTAACCCAATTGTAATTAGCCACCGTTTTGGTGGTCATCCAGCTCCAACCCAAAATCCCCCATTCTTTTTTCCTCCTGTTCGATTCTTCTTTCTCTCTCTCTCCCTCTTTCTGTGTACTAGTAAGGTGTCACAATAACGAATTTAATTATTTACCCAAGTGAGCTCTTACATGAGCAGCCATTTACCCAAGTATCTAGGACGAATTTCCCGGTAAACCCGGGATATCAATATGTTAAGAAACTTCATATTCATTCGAAGAATTAAAACATATTTCATTCTTACTTCATAAGATGTACGAAAGCGAGCATTATAATGTATTTTCAGCTTTTATGCAAAAATATGTCACTTCTTTGTATCGCAAAATTATTTCCTCATAACTATTGGCAACCACCCAGAATGCCATAGAGTATCTCTCGCCTACTCGAGAGCGTGGTTTTTAAGCACTTCACTTTCCAATTCAAGTTGCTGCAGTGCGCATGCATACACACACAAATACGTACATACATACATACATATACAGCACAATACAGTAGCACTTGAACTTTTCCGCATAATTAAACTTTTGATTAAGCAAATAAATATTTCGCGCAAATTTGATGAAATAAATCAATTTAGTAACAATTTGTATGAATTGTGAGGGTTGCGCACAAGTATTGCTTTGTGTTGTGTGCGAAAAAAATCGACTTTAACACGCATATATATGCATTTATTTATGTATGCGCTTACCTACATTTTTATTGTAGCTACTCCCTCTCAAGTGTTTGCAAATTGAGTGCGGGAAGCGAAGACATTTTGTGGTTGCAGTCAAGCAGGCATAATTTCTCGAGAGTGGACGTTATTGTTGGTTTCCTGTACAATAGGAAATATGTATACAAAAAAAAAAGAATACAAATAATTTCGCATGCCGTCAATTTCACTTATGCAAAGCTTTCAATACATGTGCACATTCTTGGCTACTCGCACATTTTCCCTGTAGGGATAAAGTCAATTAATGGAAATTATGCTTTCTGACAAGGTGAAGTACCTAGGTCTAATCCTTGACAGTAAGCTAACGCGGAAGCCCAACATTGAGGAGAGAGTAGGGAAGGCAACAATCGCCTCTGTATGGATGCAAGGGCGCAATTGGCAAAAGATGGGGCCTCTCGCCTAGAGTTGTATTTTGGCTCTATAATACCATAATAAAGGCAGTCCTGTTATATGGAGTCGTTGTCTGGTGGAACTCACTGGAGAGGACGACATCAGTTAAAAAGCTAGAGAGAGTTCAGAGGTCTGCACTCATTGGAATCAGTAGCGCGCTTCGAACTACTCCTACTCTGGCGCTCCACGCAATGTTAAATATGGTACCTATAGACATCGCAGGCAGAATTGCCGCTGCACGTACCGCAATCAGACTGAGGTGCTTGTAGGCAATCAAGCATCCTCAGAAACTTTGAGTTCATCCCCTCGTCGACGGATCAGTGTGTGCCCTCGTTTAGTCCAAGCGGAGCTTTCTTCACCCATACTCCACCAAGGGAGGAGTGGACCGGGGGCAACACTTGGGGACAGTAGGGTTGGAGGAGGAGTATTCTGCAAAGAGCTCAACATCAAACTCAAATTCAGGCTACCGGATCAGTGTAGTATGTTCCAAGCAGAGGTGGCCGCAATTAAAGAAGCAGTTGACTGGCTACTTACTTGCATAATAACTGTTAAGAAGGTAAACATTTACTCCGATAGCCAAGCGGCAATTAGGGCCCTAGGCCCTATTATGGTTCATTCGAAATTGATCAGGGAATGCTGGTCTCTCTCTCGATTGCTTCAGAATTCTTCGATATAAAGATAATTTGGATACCTGGTCACAGTGACATTACTGGAAACTGCGAAGCCCACAAGCTGGCCAGACAAGGGACCTGTGAGGTAGTGTGTCCGCGAAAGGAGAGGATCGCGATCCCCTTGACAATCTGCGCTCTACTCCTCGAAGGATGGGCTTTACACCAACTCAGCGAGCGCTGGGTAAGTATACGAACGTGTAAGGTCGCGAAGTCCTTCTGGCCATTTGGATAGGAGACGTCCGAGGGATATTCTCATCTCTCAAATTTCGTGGGCATCCTCACGGGCACTGTCCTCGGGGGATCCATGCCGTGAGACTCGGAATTATTTTGAGTCCTTTTTGCGTCAGCTGTATGGAGGATGAGGTGGAACCATCTCAGCACCTGCTCCTCAGCTGCCCAGCTCTCGCGGGACTAAGATTCAAGCATCTTGGTTCTCACTTATTTTCTGCGCCTGCTGATATAGCAGGTCTTGAAAACAAAAATCTGATGAACTTCATCAGCAGCATAAAGAGGTTAACGCAACCGCAGACAGGTCACCGTTCGAAGTCCACAAACACTCAACCCTCCCTATAGCTTTCGCCTTTTTTTTCCTTCACCTCTTTTTTCTCCTCTTGCAATGGTATTGCAAAGGATGAAACAAACTTCTTTCGTCCAAGTGGGCCCACTCTCTGGGCAACCATCACTACCTAACCTAACCTAATGGGAATTGTTTGCAGTTCGGGAAATGTGGCATTTTGACGTTTGTGAACTAGTCTGAAAGTAGTAAGTTTTTAACTGGTTGACTTCTTTAAGTTTGAAAGAGTGTGTTTTAATAAAATAAGTTTTAATAAGTAAGCCAATTCGCAGAGGCTTATGAATCATTGTATTCAGAAATTGTCTATCCTCAAAAAATATAAATATGTTAATGATGATGTTTACTTTGAAAAAAAAAAATAAATCTGTGCGCGAAGTTCATAGAGCGAAGAGTTGAAGAAGACGCAGAGTTGTCGTTCGCTTCGTCGTCGTTCTCAACTTGTTGGCCTTTGTCATTTGATTACGTGGAAAATTTTGCGTAAGGATCTTGGTTTACGTGCCTGCTTCTACAAAAAAGCCAAAGGTCGAAACTAGGACTGAATCGAACGCAGTGGATATCCCTACAGGGATTGACAATTTATGCATTCATTCAATTATTTTTGCAACTACTTATTTATGCTTTAAGTTATGCATTCGTATTTACTGCTTCTTTATACTTTTGCATTGGTGTGAAAATTTTTGTATATTTGCACAATTTATGCCACACATTTCTGACACTTGAAATGATTTTGATTGCAAGCCATTCAGATGCTGCGTGGTGAATGATGAATGGTAACTGGTGGTTGGTGTGTTGCTACTGCCATCTCTCTTCCTTCATCTGGTCATGCTTTAATTGTGGTGCACCACACAAATGTCGCTTTTAGTAAATTTCTACGCAAATAAAGTTGGAAAAGCATACTTTCCACGATTTATTTTCAAATGATATTCACTGGCTCATATAATGCTTTTATTTTTCTTAATCTGTGTGCATCCTTATGATGTGCTTGGGTGACTTATATGTGTGTGTATGTGTGTAAGAATGTGCTTTGCAAAATGGGATTAGTAAATATTTTGATTAAATTATGGAGCATTTGCCGCATTTAGCCGCTGCTTTAACAACGCGTACAGTCCAATGAGCAATGAAGTGTCATCAGCTGCAGCGAATTGGCAAATTGACTTATAAATTGAAGTGTTTAGCACTTTAGTATGCGCGTTTAATGAAGCGTCTACACTAGATTTAGAAGTTTCAAATTTTCGAAAGTCAAAAAATGCTTTAAAGGGATTGCTAAATTTTCGTTTATTGTACGCAAATCATTTTCTTGTCTGTAAGATGTTCATTTTTTATGCCAAATTTACGTAAATATGCTGAAATCTACTCAAAGGTAGTTTTTACTTTTCACCCTAAAATATTTTCGGTGAGAGTCGCGAAATGATCTTTGCCCATACAATAATCGCCTAAAGCTTATAAATCTTCCCACTCTTTTTAGTCATTTCAAAATGCTATGAACTCCCTACTCTGATGACGGCAACGGCGAACGAACTCTCGGCCCAAATCATTTAAGCATAACCGCTTATACACTGCAATCAAGAAGAAGAGAGAAATGCTAGGCATAATATTTATGATTACACCTCTCGTACAGTGGATTCTCAGCCCTTTTCTTCTAGTAGAAGTTAACTTTAACACGTTGAGCGCGGCGCCAATATTTCTTCATTTTCCCTCGGCCAGCAGAAAGTGGTGCATCTCTAAGTTTGCGATAATGTAGTATTAGTTCCTATTTCAGGAAGTAACCGGACAAGAGATATCAGTTACGGAATTTCAGAGGCAATTGGTAAATGATCTGGCCAGCCAGTAGATGAACGAATTCCACTTCGGCGAGGTAAAATTGTTCTTAAACTACAGAAACAGGAATGAGACGTCCATAAAGTTCGGAAATACTGTTCTGGTTGTTATGATGACAATTCAAGATTATTTGGGTCTAAGAAAACCAAAATTTTAACTAACAAAAGTTGTTAAATTTTGCTACATGTGTAAATTCTAGCTACACTTTTGCTTAGAATGATTAAATAAATTTCATTAAAACTATATTTGACTACATTCATTCAGATTACATTTACATATCTTTTAACTTAAATACTGTCGGCCCCACGAAAAGTGGCGCCAGAGCCGGCCACAGGGACCGTAGTCGCGCTCAACGTGTTAATAGTTCCTGGCGTGTACCAAATCACTCAGGCTAATCACCTACCCTGTCAGAAATCAAATATGATAGATTAACGAAACCAACCCAAGACTGAGCCTTGTTGAGACCCTATGCTCCCGAGTGTAGTGAACAAGGAAGAAAAATCAAATCACCTTAGCTTCATTTTTAAATCTTATAAATATCACCGTATCTTCATTAATTTTCATCATTATACCAAGATTTTTAATCTTCTTCCAGCACTTTTGATGTATCGGACCCCCTTTTTACCATAAGGAAATCAACACAATTTCCCTCAATAAACTAATTTTTTATTCAGCAGATCAAGTTTTTCCGTAGCTAAACAGTTTTAGATCCTTGCAAAATTACACCCCTATGGACCCAAGAATGATAGATCACTAGATTGTGCCCGTGAGAGAAGCGTGTCGTCTTTCTGGTCCAGTTGCATGAGAGAAATGTGAACAAGAATGCAAAAAGAAGAAGAAGAAATTATATAAATAATACGCGAGTGCATGCACAAATATCACGTAACACACACAGCGATTCCATCAAAGTCACTGGGAGCGGAATTGTGGTACGAAGCGGGCGGCACCTTTGCATTCTGTACAAGGTGGCACAAAATTAATCATCTAATTGTGCTTTTAAATAACTTTTTTACTAAAAAATGATTTGAGCTATGGAAATTTTTGTTTTAACTTTATATATATAGGGTTTTTCAGTAAGAGCGCTTCAACTTTTGAACTTTTTTGAATAAAACACAAACGGTTTGACTTTTTTAACTAATTTTTTTTTTTATTATCGAGTTTGAACATATACATTTAAGTATGAAATTCGATTTCTTTTGCATGACCACCGCATGCACGTTCTATGAAGTTTAATCGTTGAACCCAATTTTCGACCACTCTTTTCCATAAATCGGCCGAAATTCCAGCAATTTCGCGTTCAATATTGGCTCTGAGCTCACAAATCGTCGCCGGCGTGTTACTGTAGACCAATGACTTCACATAATCCCAAAACGGGACGGCTTGTTAAATGGAGCGTAAAATGGCCGTAATGCTCTTAAAGTAGCAGCAACAGAACGATTATTTTCATAAAAAATTTGCACGATTTGCAATCGTTGCTCAAGTGTGTAGCGTTCCATGATGAAATGTATACTAATGAAGTTTACAAATGACAAGCGAAAAATAAAAAATATTGCGTCGTTCGCCCTCCCTATCGGAAAAAAGTTGAATCGCACCTATTGAATAACCCTATATATATATAATTGGCACGTACACCCTCCAACCCATTCGGCTACGGCGGCCGCCATTAAATGAGAAAAGCTTTCCTCTGGTTTCCCCTCTCTTAACGTTTTTTGAAAATCAACGGAATCACAACCACTTTATTTTTACATTGAAAACGAATTTCTCTACTTCTTTGTCTAGCTTCTGTACTAAGCACTAAGCTGTTTTTCGCCAACGACTGAGCCATTGCATTCAGCCTCAACTAATGTTTCTGACTATGTTTTAAGGTTGTATAAGCGGCCGTCGTAGAAGAATGGGTTTGTTGGGTGACTACCATTCGGTACTACCCAGATTCGAAACCTCGGGGGATGAAACAGCAAATGATACCAAAAAGTTCCTTAAAAGCGGCAGGGAGTAGCAAACCTTCGAGTGTATTTCGGCTGTAAAAGAGCTCCTTATAAAACCCACCTGATATTTGGGAGCGGCATAAAACTGTAGGTTTCTACATTTGTAGAAAAATATCAAGACGTACCACAAATAGGAGAAGGACCTCCACAAAGTACCCAACAAAGGGGTTAAGCACTCTTAGGCTTCTACTCTACTTATTTTTTTATTCAAAATACATATACTCGATTGAAAGGCTGGCTAGATTAAACCTACGTCATGAAAAGGAGGTTGTTGTTGCAGCTATTTACTAAGCCCTGGTAGTGCGGTCGTCATAGTCTAACTCATCGTTAAGGTTAAGAATCATGCAGTTTCGATATTTTATTTTGGGTGTGCCAAAAAAGAATGTTTGAGCTTAAAGAGTCTCTGGATCTTTCTTCCATACGGACCTCTCAATTCTCTTCCCTCCGAAAAATACCTCAAAAAACCTGGAAAAACCGCACTTGGAGCATTTATGTTCATTTATGCTTTCACAATTTACCGCGCGGCACGTCCTTTCCATTATTTTGGTAAATTCAAAAATTGAAATATTCGTTTAGTTATTCCCAAAAATCATACAAAAATATGTTTATTTTATGTGCTGACGTCACTTCTTCGAAAACAAAGTAGCGGTTATTAAGTGAGTTGTTAAGTAATCTGCCACTTACGGCAAGAAACGATAAGTACTTTTCGGTTAACGTTTTCAAACAACGCAACTATGCTCAAAAGGCTGATCGACATGCAACTAATCCGCTTGAATATAGCTGCCACTAAATCGGGTCTTAATCGGTACCACCGGTCTTACTGAAACTCGGGTTTAACTAGAAATATATTTATCTCCTGCTTAACACTAAGGAAATAATAAATGTGAATAAATGGACGGGAAATAGTCTGTGGGCTTAGGGGAGAAATTAATGCTAATGTAATCTAGTTTTTCTTTAGCCGCGCATGGATCTGTGAGACAGATTATCATCATTCGCGTCTTTTTTTTGTAAACCGAGAATGTCAGTGCATTGGGGTCGTTGCTAGTTTCACTATTCTTGGAAAACTACAAAAGAAACAAATTAGCGCGATGACAAACAGCATCAATAGGTCAGTCAGAACGATGCTTTATTTGGAATATTTCAAATTATTTTATATTATTATTTATTGCTTTTGGTTTAATACTCCTACCATATTCGACATCTGACAATTATTTGTAGATTATATTTTAAATTCAGCTTGGATTACGAACAGATCAGATTGATTTTGGAGAAGAATGCGTCCATTTCCCACAATGAAGGTGAAAAGGACTCTGTTCGCATAGGGGAAATGGAGACTGATAAGTTGTAGAACAAGAATGTGATTCTGGCGGGGAATCGGAGTTTAAAAACACTTCCAGTAACTAATTCATAGACAGAGATACAAGCGGTGGCGCAAAATCAATCATCCAATTTAGTTTATGTATAATCTTTCTCGTAAATAAAAAAATGATTTTGAGCGATGAAAATCTTTATTTTAAAAAAATCTTTACTGTCTATTTGTATACTGCAGCTGTATAGTTCACAAATTCAAAAAACTTATAAATCTTCGGATAGGGTGATTAATTTTGCGCCACCTTGTATACTTATATTTTATATTTACAAGATGTTACTTGTTTTCTTTGAAATTGTATATTTTTAATTGTTAATTTTTTTTTATAATTTTTTTTATTCAGTTATTCATTTATTCATTTAGTTATTCATTTATTTTCTTATATTTAGTCTTATACTTAGTCTTTTATGTGGCACTACAACCGCATGTCGCTTTTGGTCGAATCCAAACTAGCGCGCCGGCAGTTACTGCCCTGTGCTCGCTGATGCTAGTTATAAATCTCGAGAGCTGACAGATTTGCAGCACTTGGCCCATCCAACGCAGATGTGGTCTTCCTCGCCTTCCTTTTTGGGATACCGTGTCGTAGATTCGCCTTGCTCGTTTATACACGGTCAGAGTACACGGTACCATCACCAATGCGGAGGAGATCAAAGATCTTACGGAAAATTTTTCTCTAGAAGGCTCCCAAAACTTTCTTATCTGCTGTCGACGTCCATGCTTCTGTGCGATATAGCAAGACAGGAAAAATGAGAGTTTTGTAGAGTGTTAGTTTGGTACTTCGAGAGAGAGCTCTACTTGCCCTACTGAGCTCAATTGCTTACTGAGCCAACACCTGTTGGAAAGAGTTATTCTCCGTTCGATCTGCAGGCAGACATAATTTTCGTTGCTAATGCTGGTCCTAAGGTAGATAAAGTCCTTCACAACTTTGAATTATTGGCTGCCAACACTGACATATTGTTCAAGACGCGAAGACTTCTTGTGTGTTGAAAGCTAGTACTGTGATTTGCCCTCGTTCAACGCCAGACCCACATTACTCGCCTCTCTTTTTAAACTGGAGCGTGCCGAGCATACAGCGCGCTTGGTTTCGCCGATAATGTCCATGTTATCGGCATATGCTAGTAGCATGGCATTCTTGTGGAAGATATTATCAGTGCGGTTTAGCTCGTTAGCGTGAAAGAAGCGGTTGAAAAGGCCACAGGATAGAGAATCATATCGTCTGAAACCTTGTTTGGTATCGAACGGCTCGGAGAGGTTACTTCCCATTCTGACGGAACTTGTGGTAGCGCTCAATGTCAGCTTAGTTATGCGGGGATACCAAACTTAGAAATAGCGGTATTGAGGTGATTTCTATCTATGCTATCAAAGACTGCTTCAAAATCGACGAAAAGATGGTATGTGTAGAGTTATTGTTCAGGGGTCTGCTTCAGCATTTGGCGTATTGTGAAGATCTGGTCTATGATGGACCTAAGACCTAATCAGTTTGTTGACGATGGGCCTCAATTTCTCACACAGTAGGCTAGAAAAACGTTCATCGCACACTCATGCAAACTTATTTTGTTCAGCGAAAGGTCTTTTGGCTTAATGGCTACATCAACAAGAGAAATTGCAGTATTTGGGCTCAAGAGCAATCCGAAGCCATCCAAGAAGAGCCATTACATACATTGAAAACAACGGTGTGGTGCGGCCTATGGGCTGGAGGAATCATCGGCCCATATTTCCTCAAAGACAAGGCTGGCGCCAATGTAACACTGAATGGAAAATGGCGAACACGATCGAGCTATGATAAACGACTTTTTGATACCGGAGCTTGAAGCCCGTGATCTCCAAAACATTTGGCTCCAACAAGACGCTACTTGTCATACAGTCCGTGAAACAATGGATTTACTGCGTCGTCGTTTTGGTGAGCAATTGGACTTTTATTTGTGGGGTGTGTAAAGTATAAATGCTTTGTGGATAAACCAGATTCGATTGAGGCATTGGAAGCCAACAGTACTAAAGTTATTTACGAGATACCAACCAAAGTGCTCCAGTGAGTCATTCAAAATTGGTGCTTACGGATGACCGAATTACGGCGCAGTTCCGGCCAACATTTGAAAAGGATTATCTTTAAAAAATAAATGTTATTAATGGTTCTACACAAAAATAATAAAGATTGCACAATCAATTCGAATTTTCGTTGTCTTATTCCAGTTTAGAATTCGATACCTCTAAATAGATCACCTTTCAGTTTCCATGATTTGGCACATTCCCTTCAAATAAAACTACGATTAAAAAAAAATACTACTCCTAAGTAGGCTCCCCAATTTCCGTCCCCACGCTCCTTGCGAGGGCATGCCGATGCGTCACTATTTTTGACGCGGAGATTTGAAGATAAATGCAAGGCAGCTGATATAAGCATCATCTTCCAGCTCTCACGAAGACTCTCGAGAAACATACCTCTACCGGTGTTGTGTTCGATTCCCTTGCAATTTTTCACTTCTGCTCAAAGTAAAATCTTGCAAATACCAGGAGTCAATTATAAATTTATGCGGCTCATATTTCTTGCCTGCATGGACTTCAATTGTTTTTATTTGTGGGCCTAAGGCTGTGTAAGGGCATAAGCAGTTGAAATCGAATACTAAATCCGCAACTAATACACCTTTTTACACCCGAAAATCTTTTAAATGAGCACTAAATGATGCTGCCCACTTGCGTACATATCAACATATGTACATATGTTCACATAAATGGTACATAGTAGACATATAGGCACACACATACATTGATACTCTTTGGTACGGTCTAATGGTGGCAGTCTAAAGTGTTTCAGATCGAACGCCTACCTAAACTCCTCCAACACAAACAAACAATCAAATGCGTCTAATATGTGGGAGTTCAAGTAAAATTCACTAAGCCGGCGTGCAAAATCCACGACACTATTGAGCCACACAGCTGGACATTGTCTCGGTGTCCACTATTTGGCTTAATTCCTACCGCATGCCAAGTCGACAACAAAAGCCAGAATGCAACAGGCAAGAATGAGGAGCTCTCATGTACGCATCCTTTGACTAAGCAGCAGGAGTGCATGCAGCAAAAGACTGGACCAATAGCAGTCTTGCGGCTTATAAATTTGCGTGTATGCAAGTATGGGACTTTGCAAACATTGTCACAATTCGCAAAAGTGTTGAGAATGAAAAATATGTGCAAATTTCAAGCGTTCAGCCGACGCCCCTAACGCTGGCATGTAATGAGTTAATGAGCCAAACCGACAGGCAAGCATCCGGACGCTTTCTAGAAGTCCTATCATTCTTTGACTGGAAAATCTGCTTGTATGCATTTATGATTTGTCCCACTAGCAACCGCACCATCAGATCGCTCTACTTTTTCTTCTAAGTGTCCGGGTACTACACTTACATGCATACAGATGCTTGAAAATCCTTTATCTCACAGCAAAGGTAGAGGTGGTTACGCTATGTTATTTCTAGACAATTTCAGCAAATATTTTGCGTACTAATTAAAGCAGGCAACATAAAAGTAAACGCAAATTCGCCATTGCCAAGCAGTAGGCCATTGCCAGAGATCCTTTTGTGCACTCAAATGCAGAAAAGAAAGAGCAAAGCTGATTTTGCAAATATGAAAAATGAATTGGAATTAAAATGTGCCGATTACGCTTATGGGAGTAAGTACTAATATGTAAGTGTATATGTGTGTGTTTGGGCTGAAAATGTGTATGGCTCGAAGATTTACAGTCATTACCCTTTTGTTTGCTGCCAAGAGTACACACACGCATACATACCATAAATATAAGTATACACAAGTCCGATTTTGAGGGCATTTATTGTTTGGTATCGCTTTAAGAAATGCATACAGATGCAAAACCGTGCAAGTAATTGGACAACCTTGAAGAACCCTAGCATATTTTCTGAGAAAAATATCCATTTAAAGGATTTAGTGAGTGCATATCCTTTAATATGCTTATTTAGGCTACATCCTCACTTAGCGCTGATATGCAAATATTGACAAGGATAATTTGTCAAAAATACCCACCACAGCTCAAATAACTGCCACAGAAACAACAACCACAAAGGTAGATAGTGTTCGTGTTCGTAGCGTGAAAATTGTTATCTGTAAAAATTTTGCTGAATTTGCATCTTGCGACTGGCTGCATGCTACGGCCAGCTACATAACTAATTTGCTTGTTCGCTTCATGAAAAATTCAAATAGGACGCATTGTAAGATGCTACTATTAAGCGGTAATGTGTATTTTTCAAGGTCCTTTCTTCTGCAACTCTTTTCCGTTGACCAAATTAGAGCAAGCGCAGAATGGTTTTCAATTATTTACAAAGCTAAAGTCAATTCGAAAAATTATGAGCTATAATTGTGAAATCGACCTTCAATATGTTCGTGGAATTTTATGGCATTTTTGTTTCGCCTTTCTAGAGAGATACAGTAGCGAGTACAGGCGCAAGGCGAATTCATAGAAGAGCGCTTCGCTAGAGCAACAAAAACGTGTAGGTACATGAATTTGGTTTTTGCTATTTGGTGGTTTGTTTGTCAAAATTTTAATGAGAATGTAAGCAAGCAAATAAGGCGACAACAAAGATGCAGGACACTTTGATAATCCAACTAGCAAATTGCAAGAAGAAAAAAACAAATCAGCAGCTATTGCAAAGTCAGCTTCTGTGGACTCGCCTTTCGCAGGCTCTCAATAAAAATAGATGCATAAATCGAATTCTTATGACTTGTAGACACCAGAAGAATATGCGCTGGAATACATGGCTACAAAGCTAAGCATTCAGTGTCGATGGGTAGTCTTCCAAGCATCTTCCTTCTGGAGGTATATGCCATCTGTCTATGTGCAGATATTAACTTAGATAGGAGCTTTCGGAATGGACGAATTGCCATTCTGAGCGACAGAGAGCAGCTCAAAGCTCTGCAATCCTGTTAGAATAATAGGACCTGAGGGCTTCCTTACTATGAGACATGAGACATCCCCCCATCAAGGAGAAGCTTAGGAGTGAAGAGCTTAGGTTAAGGGTAGGGGTAGGGTCACAAAATCGAAATTTTTTTTCTTCACTCATCTTATAGTAAATCATTTCAAGAATGTTGTGTCAAAATTTTAAGTGGATCGGAGCAGAACTCTCAAAGTTATAGCCTTTGTAGGCACTCTATCTCGAATGCGGAGCATCGATAATTTTTCAGAGTCATTTTTTCAAACGCGTTTTTCCCGAAACGACTTCTTAAAAGTCGGTGCCAATCACAACTCCGAAACTATTCAACCGATTCTTTTCAAATTCGGCACACGTTTTCTAAATCAAAAATACCTCCCCCCCCACTGTCATACTTTAACTGAAAAATTCGACTTTTTTAGTTTCAGATGATTCTACGACGAATGCCGATTGGCACCGCAGAGCACCTCTCGAAAAACATATCTCCAAAAAAACTCTGTCATGGGCTTATTTGTCAATATTTTATTATTAATAAAAAAAAATAAATAAAAAATTTAAAAACTTATTGAAAAGATGTACAATAACATGCAACTGATTTTATTAAAGTATCTTGAGCCATATTTCTGTAAAAAATTCAAAAAAAAGTGTTTTTTTTTAGCGCTAAACCCTACCACCCCCTTAAAGGAGATAAGCTGGTATCAAACTATGGGGCTATGTCAGGCGAAATTCTTACTGTGAGAGAAGGTTTGGTACAACCAAAGTGGTTTAAATACCTCATAACTCTCCACAAGGATAAACTGAGTACACTCACGGGAATTCTCACAGCCCATTGCAGACTGTATAGTCATCTGCACATGATCGGGATACGGTCCACTGACTCTTTTCGCTTTTGTGAACAATCCCAGAAGACTCCAATGCATCTTCTCCTTGAATGTAGCGCTGTAGAGGGAGAGGGTTAAGACATATTCGCCATTTGCAGCCGGAAGAGAAGTACATTCGCTCAGTCCAACCCAGCTCTATCTTAAGTTTAATAAGAAATCTGGGTCTGGATGAGATACTGTGATGAGTAGAGGGCACAAAAGATCATGAGGTCGAAGTGCAAACCTCCAATAAATCTATTTATCTATCTAAATTGAATACTTTGTGCTACTCCTAGAAATGACTTACTGATTTGTTGTTAAATTGAAAGACACAGAGATAATAGCCAAGAGATCTAAGGCCTTGAGAGGAATTTGTAAAATATATACATATATAAATATACTAGCAAACCCGGCCCCCTTCGCTGGGCACACTAAAATACAATAGATATGGTTTAGAACAGAAAATATATGATTTTCATATTATTTATTTCTTTATTCTTTATTCAAGCGCTTTGGCATAAACAATATTTTTTGTTTTTCTATTTGTTTTTGAGTAAATATAAAATATAAATTGAAAATCAGGAAAAAAGAAGATTGTTTTTAAATTTCAAATCAACGCATATGATCATCCATGAATTTTTCGTTTCAATTTATATGTTTTATTAAGCATTGGAGCTTTTTTAACCATTATCCATTTATATTTTTCAAAAAAAAAAACGAAAAAAAATTTTTTTTTCCACGAACACATAATTTCATTCGGATTTCACATTAAATTCTCAAATTTCGTAAGAAATTATTCACTGTTCCAAAATCCACTCCAAAAAAATTCACAAACAATTTTTACATGTTACACTTACGTTTTTCCTTATGGCATCCAAATCAGAAAGAAATATTGACACATTGTAATCCACACTGTCAATTTGACAGTTCAGTTCCGCCCCAAGCGTTAAAAAAGTAAGCGACATTATGGCTGGGTCAAAAGAACGCTGTACCCGTTGCCAGTGCTCCGAATTACAACCAAACTTTACGAAACCCATTTTCAATACTTACTTAACAATGTGCGTAAGTTTGGTTTAATTCGGTGCAAAGACACGGCGAGTCCACGTTTTGGCATATATTTCGAGACCCTAGTCATCAATAGGTATGAAAATTACCCCGTATTAAAGCACTTTCATTTGATACCCATATTGTACATACACAACCAAAGGTTACCCGGGTCAACGTTTTGACCTATATCTCGAGACCCTATCTACCAATAGGTATTCAAACTATACGGAAATCATTTTCAATACTTACTTAACAATATGTGAAAGTTTGGTTTAATTCGGTGCAAAGACACGGCGGGTCCACGTTTTGGCATATATTTCGAGACCCTAGTCATCAATAAGTATGAAAAATACTCTGTACTAAAGCATTCACCAACAGCTTCAATTTGATATCCATATTGTACAAACACATTCTAGGGTCCACGTTTTGGTCTCTATCTCGAGACCCTAGTCACGGAGCGGCATGAAAGATACTCTGGACTAAAGCATTCACCAACAGCTTCCATTTGATACCCATATTGTACATACACATCCGAAGGTTACCCGGGCCCACGTTTTGACCTATATCTCGAGCCCTATTTCCAAAATAAAATATGATCCATGTTACTCGTAGATGATGTAGCTTTCGAATGGTGAAAGAATTTTTAAAATCGGTCCAGTAGTTTTTGAGCCTATTCATTACAAACAAACAAACAAACAAAGTTTTCCTCTTTATAATATTAGTATAGATATATATATAATTGGCGCGTACACCCTTTTTGGGTGTTTGGGAGCTCCTCCTCCTATTTGTGGTGTGCGTCTTGATGTTGTTCCACAAATGGAGGAACCTACAGTTTCAAGCCGACTCCGAACGGCAGATATTTTTATGAGGAGCTTTTTCATGGCAGAAATACACTCGGAGATTTGCCATTGCCTGCCGAGGGGCGACCGCTATTAGAAAAATGTTTTTATTAATTTTGGTTTCACCGAGATCCGAACCAACGTTCTATCTGTGAATTCCGAATGGTAATCACGCAACAACCCATTCGGCTACGGCGGCCGCCGGAATTTCAAAATAGAGCTAGGAAATATGACAAGCTGGAAAAGTCTACTTAGGCCAGCCTTAAGTTCTGTTACAAGTTAAGTCCCTTATAGATATGAAATTACAATACTGTTTTTAATGAAGTTACTGTCATTTAATCATGTAAATATTAAAATAATTTTTAATTTTCGTTCGTTGGTGACCACCATTTACTTTTATGCCATTCAGCTATTGCAACACGCATGGTTTCTATGGACACTGACATCTCTGCTCGAACCAAAGATTGTTTGAGACTTTCCAAATTTCTGTGAGGTCTTCGACAAGCCATGTTCTCCAATTCTGATCACAAACTGTAATCCAATGGATTCAGATCTGGACTTCCAGACGGCCAATTCTCTGCGACTATGAAACCAGGAATATTGTTTTTTAGCCACTGCTGGGTGGTTTTTGCCTTCTCACTCAACTGCTTCACTACGCCTTTTAAAGCTGGTACGCTTGTGCTCGGCCTTAACCTCTTCTTTGCAGAAATGAAGAATGTAACGCCTTTAAAAGGCACTCTCCACCAAACCATTACGGAGACTGGGCGGTGGCCACGCTGAACCAATGAAACAACATTTTTTTGCGAGTTTTTATGAGTTTTAGCACAGATTTCGTCGTTTTTCTTATTAAAAACTTCTTTAACAGTGAAAACTTTCTCGTCTGTGAAAAGAATATTCTCCTTGCCGTTGGCCGCATGCCACCGAAGCAGCTGATTGCATCTGTCGAGTTTAATTTTCTTCAACCGACGGAAGGCTTTCATATCGAGATCATCTCTAATTAATCTTGACAAGAATCTGGAGATACATTCATCTCCCTAGACATGATTTTCTGCTTTCTGAGGGAATTTCTGCGAATTCTTTTTCGAACGGCTTTTGTGGCTGCACTGGTTCGAGCAGCTTCCTCGCGTTCTTTTACTGTTTGTCATATCAGACGTTTGGGAAAAACGATTGTTCGTGCGGTAAACAAATAAAACTCCATATAGAGGTCTGTCTTCGCAGAAAATAGTCCTACGAGGACCTTAAATGATAGCCAGGACTTTGACTTATGTGAGGCAAAGCCTTAATGAATAATGAATGTACAGAGAGTTTAAATACCCTAGTTTCAAATAATAGAATTGAGCATCTCTAGGTCTAAGCTATAGAGGCATAAAGTGGATCAAGAAAGCAGGGTGCGTTCCCATGACAGGCGGGCCTCTACGTTGACAGAACGAACCGGATTTATATCCGGCCGAGGGCTGTCAATCTCCATACATGTTTGGGCAATGTTTACGCTTCTACAATAACAACAATAATAAGAAAAGGCACTGCAAAAATATGAATAAAGGCTGCACTGGCGATTGAAGGAAAGCTTAAGATTATCAATTAAACTGCACTGGAACTAAGAGAACGGGCTCATGCCACACATAGAAGCTACTGGGAAGGTACAATTGGACTTCTCATAGGCAAATCTATCTTTCTATGGCTGAATCAATCGGAAGAATTTTGCTGTGAATGTGTTTAAATAAAACAAAACAAGTAGCAAAGGTCAAGTGTAAGTAAAAAATTGTAAGTTCAAAAACCAAATTGGATGATTAATTTTGCGCCACCTTGCAAATGCAAAATGTAACGGATTTCGGATGTTATTTTGCAGGTTGAATGCAACAGAATTCAGGAAGAATAATAACTAGTTAGTTTCACTAGAGAAAAGATGTGAAGATGATGAAGATGTGAAATAAGTTAGCCCATTCAAATGCATTAAAGCGATTTAAAGTTTGGTGTTTGTTCTTATCATCTTCACCTCCATTAGTTCTTCTTATTTGTCAGTGCATTTTGCTTTTTCATTTCCCTTAAATCAAAATGTTTCATTTGCCTTTTTTAACATTAAATTCTACGAAATGTTTCCTCGAATTGATTTGTCAAATTAATGGCGTGCTCAATGGCATATTTATGTATATAAAAGTACAAAACCCACCTCATCGAAATTTGCGCCCATCTACCTCCTCATATAACGAACTTAATGCCACACGCATGCGCCAACAAATTAAAGGGACAAAAACTACACACAACCACAATCCATGGAGAGGGTAACTGAACGAAGCTGGAATGAATGGCAGGAGGTAAGAACACAAGACGGAAGAAGGCGATGCAAGGCACCACAGCAATATAAAGCATCAGCATCAGCATCAGCGGTGCAGCACCTCATTCCTCATACCAAATACAAATAGACATAAATAAACAGCAAATTAAATAAAAATAATAAAACAAATACAGTCAGAACACATGCGAGTGAAATAAACTAAAATTACGTGGATGCAGCTCATGCGTGGTGGTTATTATTGTATGCACATCTACTACATGCAAGACCATAAAAATCCCACAAATTTCATCTTCCCCGAAATAAATCAATCAATTAAATTTTTATGAAGTACCCGCAGCGTCGAAGCCGTGCAAGTATTTTGGCTGATTTATTTTTTATTTTTCTCCTGATTTTGGCCAGGCCAAAACAATGGACTGTGACAATCTGCTTGATAGACTGTCATCACTGCGTCTGCGTCTGCGCTTGCGCTTGCGGCACAAGCCGCGGCGACTGGTTGGTGTGGTGGAGTGGCTGACATCATTGTCAACGGCTATAAAATTGTAAGCAACAAACAGCCAATAAAATCAAATCGAAAACGAATGAATTGACATTAAGAAGAAGCATAAAAGTAAGTATATAAAAATTGGAGCCACATCATATTTTACGATGACTTTTGTGAGTAACTCAAGGTACCTTGGAACACAAAAAGATTATTTGGGTTGACCCTTTTCCGTATCTCAGTGTGGATGTGCACATGTATGTATGTATGTATGCCATTATGTGTCAATGAGTCTTATGAAAATGAGCCTATCATCACAATGTCAATGGCGCACTGCCTACAGCTCGAAATGCTGCTGTCTTCCTGTGTTGGCTTTGATTTATTTTATTTTAAGAGTTTTTCTTTTGGTGCCCTGTCGTAGTACTCGTAATTAAAATTTCAGTTAATATACTCGTAGAAATGCAGTTCGCTATGCAATGAGCGATGTATGTATGTATGTGTGTGTATGCTTTTTATTTCCCGCCTCGTCAATAAGATTTCACTGAGGAAAAAGTTGTGTATTTTTGGTTAGAACTTGAAAAAGGAAAAGGATAATTATGGGGCGAAATGTTCTGTACAAAATGAAGTTTTGAAACTACGAAATAAAAACGTATTTATTTATTTATTTCCTGAATTAAATTTTTAATAAATTATGAAGTTTAACAGTTAGGTTAGTTAGCGTGAGCTACCAGGGCTATTGGCTGGGAAATAAAAAATAATTCAGCACACGCAAGGAAGACAAAATTCGGTCCTTACCAAACTTTGTATACCCGGCTTTTAGTGATTGGTATTGGTGATAGTGATTGAATGTTGTTAATAGAGAAGTGAAAAAGTCTGAGACTCAACTCGCTAGTTCAAGCAAATACCTAATAGGTTGTTCCATAAGTTATGTGTTCCGATAAGAGAGGCCTACATTTTTTTCTTTGTTTTGTTCGTACAGTCTTTATATGAACGTATGCCAAATTTGATTTCAATCTGTCAATTCATTCTTTGTTTACAAACCATTTAGTATCGACGTGACATAGGATTTTCTATAGTGGAAAAAATCAAGTATAGTTCAGTGATGGAATTTTTTTTTGGGAAGGTTCAGAAACAAAGGAAATTTATGAACGAATATTGAAAGTGTATAAGGACTTTTCGCCATCAATTATTACAGTAGAAGGATGGGTTACTGAATTTAAACGTTTTTGTACAAGCCTTAGAGACGATCCGCAGCAACAACACCAGACATCGTCGGAAAAATACAAGATTTCGTAATGGAAAATTGTCGGTGTGACTGAAAGATAAGTTCTGAATATTATTGTAACCTTTTAGACCAACTGAAGGAAAAGATTCGTAAAAAAATTCTCAGTTGGCAAAAGAAAAAAAAAATATTTTTCTTCAGGACAATTCACCGTGTCCCAAGAGCATTTTGACAATCGCTAAAACTCATGAATTAAAGCTCGAATTGTTAGAACATTCGCCGTATTCACCAGATTTGGCCCCTATCTACTTCCATCTGTTTCCAGACCTAAGAAAATGCATGCGTGGAAAGCGTTTCTCATCAAACGATTAAGTTATACTGTGGAAACGTATTTTGCAGCCCTTCCATACTCTCACTTCAGGGATTGAATTCACGAATAGATTCTCGTTGGGACAAGTGCATTGAAGTTCAAGGAGACTATTTTGAATAATAAAGTGTATTTTAAACCATAAAATTGTGTTTTTCTTATCGCACCGCAAAACTTATTGAGCAATCTAGTATTGATATCCATAATCCAGAACCACTCAGGTTTTCATAATTTTAAAGCGAACTAATGTTTATGGTTGTAGGAAAAATTACTAGTCCAATACATGGAGTTGATGAGGAATGTTGATTGCCGAACTTCGAGTTTCGGTAGCGATAAGCGACAGACAGTGAAGAAAACTGCTGATATATCATAACGGACTAGAAAAACTGTAACTTCCAGTAAATTTAGGAGGGGTTCTCTGCAAAAAATTCAAAAAGTTTAGAGTGAACTGTGCTTTTAGTCTTGACTACTAATAAAAAACACAATGCAACTTCTTATACTCTGTCCTATTCAGAACCTCTCCACAAGTATTCATCTATTCGGAAAACCCTTATGGCATGGGACTAATGACTGATTATGTTTAAGGATAGTGGAAGACAGTAATACCCTAGATAGTTTATGCTTGGCTACCATTCGACCGTTTCCAGTTTCTATGCTCCCTGAAGGAAAAAATCGGTCTAATAGTACTCGGTTTACAAATCTACAGGACGCTAATAAGACCAATAGCAAAATTTGGCTGCGAAACATAGGTACTGACATCTAAGAGAAGAACTACCTTCTCCGCCTTGAGCATAAAATCCTAATAAGGATTTTTGCACCCGTAAAGAAGGGGATGGATCTTACAAACTCAGATACAGTGATGACATCGAACAGCTGATAACAGGTCAAAACATTGTTCGTTTCGCTAAAGCTCAGCGGCTGAGATAGTTTGGACACGTACGCAGGATGGACGACAGCTCTTATTGTGGGCAGTAAAAGACCGCCAAGAAGACGGGCAGACGATGTTGATGCAGGTTTACACCCTACAAATGCTAGGAGAAGCGACGCAGTGCACCGAGTCGTATGGATCGCAATTGTAAAGTAAGCACTGACTCTTCCCGAGCTGTAATTGCTATGATGATGATTAGTATCCGGCCGCCTTAGTCGAATGGGTTGGTGCGTGATTACCATTGGGAATTCACAGAGAGAACGTAGGTTCGAATCTCGGTGAAACCTCAAATTAAGAAAAATACTTTTCTTATAGCGGTCGCCCCTCGGTAGGCAATAGCAAACCTCCGAGTGCATTTTTGACATGAAAAAGCTTCTCATAAAAATATCTGCCGTTCAGAGTCGGCTTGAAACAAACTCCTGCTTCGCAGGTGTCAATACTGTACCAATGGCTTTCATGGGTTTTATTAATGAGAACCTTCATGTTACTCCAAAGAACCACAGTTCGCCAAATTCATCAACCAGTTAATTATTTCGAACAACACAATACCCCAACACCCTACAAGTTTGAGTTAAAAGGATTTCATCTCCAATCCTGGGTAATTTTTGAAGAGATGTGGTTGGTTCCTAATGCCTTTAGATCAGGTTGGCTGTCACTGCAGACCTCGATCTTATGGCCATCTATCATCCAGTCTGCTACTGTATGGTAAGTATTGTAAAGTAAAGATTAGTATATGAGGTTACTGTCTAACTGCTATCCAGCTCCAGTAACAATTATATACATTGGTATACAAGTATATACGTACCTATTGCACCTACCTATTAAGAGTCTAGAACTACCGGTTTTCGACAATTTAAGATTTGTACCATTTAATGATAAAATTATGAAGTTGCTTACTTTTTACCGCCTTACGTATTTACATACCAGATCGGTTTTGGAAATATTTACCTTCATTATATATCTCAAGATAGTCTACTTTTTTCTATCGCTGCCGTATGGGCTTTGCCGGTAACACTGACTTCTTCAGAAAAATAAACTGAAAGCTGCGTTCAGTAAAGCAACCACAAACAGCAGCCGACCATCTTACTAATCCTCTAGTTAAATAAATCTAACAACTTGTCTCAAAAGAAAATCTTCAAGAAAAGAAAAATGGCAACAAAGAGTAGTTAACAAGTCTGTTTAAGCCATCAGCTAAGAAATGTCTTAGACGAGCTACTCTCTAACCAGAACTTAACTTAGTTGCTGCAAATACGCATTGTGATGCCAAGTAGATGAGTTCCTAAGACTTGCCTCTTCATATTTTTGATAATATTAATAGTAGTAATTGGCGGAAGAACCTACAATTTTATGTCGCCTTCGAATGTTAGATGGATTTTTATGAGGAGCTTTTTCATGGAAGAAATATACTCAGAGATTTTCTATTGCCTGTCCAGGTCCCACCGCTATTAGAAAACACTTCTTCTATTATTGGGTTGAAAACCCCGGGCACTACCCAATGATAGTCACGCCCCAACTTATTCGACTATGATGACCGATTTTTAAGCGAATCTAGTAAGTCCCTCCAATGAATAGGTGCCTAAACTATCCAACCCCTAAAAGAAGTGGTTGTTCGGAAATCTGAATGTGCTCTTCTTAGAATGCGGGACATTCGCACAGGAAGTGTTGAATTGATTAAGTCTCTTCCTCGTCTCTACAGCTTCGGCAGAATCGATATTTATTATCTGGCAAAGTTCTTTAACACTTGATAAGCAATATTTAGGAAGTTGTACCTATTCTTATAAGCAAAAAGCGCAATGGTCCTTTGCGAACAAATTTTTTAAGTGTACAATTTAAATGAATTCTGAATGGGCGACAGGCATATGACATTTTGACAATTGATATGCGCTTTTGATGGACAGCATCAGGCCGGCAACAGCGCCCAGTCGGTCAGTTTTGAAGCAAATTAGTGTCGTAAGAAAGAAGTCCACAACCAAGCAATCAATGAGACAAACTTGCCGATTTTCTGGTTTTGGAACGAAACAGTCGGTGGCATTTCACAGGGAAAAATTCAGGTTGATATGAATCCACAAAAGCTTGCAGTTTGCTGAAGCGCCACACAAAACATTAAAATGTGTTTTGGAATCTGCGGCATTCAATTTCGGGGAGACAAAAATACAATAATATTTAAGCAAACACATGCGGCAATGATGATGACAGCCGCAAGGCACAGATCTGTCTGTATGGAAAAAAGTCATACGCGTCACAGTTCCTTGACATCAAAGGAGACAGATCAAGCAAGTGGCGCTCAGCAAATGATTGGTGAAGTTGTTGGTGCCGAGTAGTGCAGTTCATGTTTGATTTTGTTTTAATTTTTTGAGGCAACAGCCGGCGCTTTGGCGACACACTGTTGCTACCTGAGAGGAATCTGTATGGAAAAGCTATGTGTAAAAAAGTTTTTGATATGTCAAATTGGTCACAAATGACAAACGACTAAGCGCCACTCAGTGAAAAATATCCAAAAGTATATTTAAAAGTATGTGCATACATATGAATAATATTTATAAAATATTGATCGACTGTTTAACACTGAGTTTGCAGGAAGTTGGCTGATAGGCGCCACTTGAGTAGTTTTTTGTATTTATGAATTTATAAAATTTCCAGTTTGGTTTTAAATTTGTGGTTTTTGCTAAAGCGGGGCGTAAGCACCCAACAACAATCGGTTGAGATTTCAACAGATCGACGTGTATTTGGCGTGGCTTGCAAAAGATTGAAAATTTATAAAATTTTTTACTTTGCGGGGCATTTTATGTGTGGGGCGAAGTTAGCGATTTCTTAAGAGATTTTGAAATATACGCTTATGCGAAAAAATGGAAACCGGTATAATTAATACTATTTACAATTATTTTCTTTTCTGGTTCCATGTTTACTGGGCATGAAAGTCGTCAACCGATCCATAATTGGTGGTGAAACGAATTTCAACCGATTGTTTACATTAGTTGCGTGTTTATCGCCCGATTAAAAGCAAACATACCGAGACTATTTAGAACAGAATTCGTATACATATATTTGTAGGCAAGCGGTTTAAAGAGTCATTCGAAAGTCGCGCCAAGATGACGTTTTAAAGTAAACCACGTAAAAATTTAGATTATTTCAAGTTTCACTATCTTTATTCAAAATCGGGCTTTTAACGTTTCCCTCAGCCATGGCTGAGATTTTGGAAAGGTTACTGGTTGTACTTTGTCGCTGGGCTACCACTTGTGGCCTCCAAGTCAACTCTGACAAAACGGAGCTGGTGCTATTTACCAGAAAATATAAATTCCCACCCTTTTGACTTCCCAAATTAAATAACCACGCTCTCCGTCTTTCATCGGAAGTTAGTTATCTTATACTGATACTTGACTCCAAGCTCCATTGGCAGCTACACATTGAAAATCGGGTAAAGAAGGCCAGTATAGCCTTCTACTCCTGCAAATGTAACTTCGGTAAAATATGGGGACTCAAGCCACAGGTCGTGCTGTGGATGTACAATGCAGTGGTTTTGCCAATTTTAACGTATGGATGCCTGGTTTGGTGGGAAGCTCTTCGGAAAGGCTATAATATCACTAACTTGGGGAGGGGCTGCATGCATTCGCATCACCGGCGCATGTAAAACTTGCCCCAGTGCTGCCCTGAATGTCGTTTTGAACTTACTTCCCATCGATTTTTATGTTATTTCCATCGCAGCTCAAAGTGCAATCAGGTTAAAGGAGGTTGGCCTCTGGAGGCAATCTCTCATTCTCAGCATTATCGGTCAGTTAACACCGTATTTCTCCGAACTCCGAACAAATCTCTCTGTCCGCAAACTGGAGTTTAAGGGTCGTGCTAGGACAATCTTTCTAAATAGGCAAGATTGGGTCGAGGGGAAAATCTGCACCGAAGCCTGCACCTCTGTCTTCATTGACTCTTCCAAGATGGAATCGGGAGTCGGAGCAGGGGTTTTCTCTAAATCTGTCAATTTATCTATTTCTTTAAAACAGCCGAATATTGCTAGTGTTTTTCAAGCAGAAGTCTTTGCGATCCTACGGGCATAAAAAATGGGAACCCGGGAGCGAGGGAGATATTAACATTTTCTCCGATAGTCAAGCCGCGATCAAGGCTCTGACGACACCATGGGGCAGAACGAAATTAGTAAACTCCTGTAAGGAGGATATCAAATCTCTTGGGTGGGCAGGTAACATTTCTCTAATCTGGCTTCCCGAACATAGGAACATAGAGGGAAGTTAAATTGCTGATGAGTTTGCCAGAAAGGTTGGTCTCAAAGACCCCCTATCCAGTCATCGGCACCCCTCTGACTTTTGTTGAAAAGTAATTGCACAACTATTAGTTTTCACAGGAAACGTAGAAGAGATGGAGCTCCTTTTCTTCGTGTGCTATCTCGAAAACCCTTTGGCCCCTGTACAATAAAAGCAGAATGTAGAAAGCTCTGGAGACTCCATTTTAATTTTCTAACTTGTAGCTGTTTTTATCAGTTATTGGACGATCGGCAGACACTCCGGACAGCTAGGGTTACCACTTAATCCTGATTGCAGTAGCTGTGGAAATCTTTCAGAGAAGACTGTTGAGCACTTTCCCTGTAAATGTCCGGGTTTGGCAGATAGACGATTAAGGTTACTGGGTGCTCCTTTCTTCGACAGCCTGGGGCAGTGCGCCAACCTAAATCCCATCAGTCTTCTCAATTCCAGCAACAGCTCTGGCTAGCTGTAGATATCTGCCTGATTGGAGGTCTCATAATGGTACCGAAACGGCCATAATAAGTTTCATTAATTTTAACGCGTGGTTCTATCATGTAAAATTGTGCATCTGTCTGCTTGGCAACTGTCAAATATGGCATTCAAAAGGTACTGTCTAGGAATTATTCACTGCTGCCATATAAACGTCACTTTTGATAGATCCTTTATAAAACTTTGCTGAAGTTATTTATACAATTTCGCATAAGGAGATGTAGCCAGATACCAGTTTGCTTTATTTCTTATACGATTAGAGACGTAGTCACAACGAGTAACAAAAGCTGTGTTCTAATGGTCAATTATCGAAATCCGGATAAAAATTTCGAATGCATAACAACGATGTGATCCTAATAGAGATCTCATTCAAATTTATAGGCGCGTTCGATTTGGCACTTCTTTGATCGATTGACAGAAAATTTGCATGTGAAAGCAACAACAAAGTTACCGAGCAAGGTTCACCGCTAGCGGGTATAGGGTATACCTAATAAAACTGATATAACTCAGAGTTTCCTTAGACCGCGTTAATACAGGAAGACTTTCGTTGCTTCAACAATGTGAATTCTCTTTATGTGTTGCTCGTCGTGTTCACACACCTTGCAATTGTTAGTTTTTGGTCTACAGTCGACAACAACTTTGAGGGGAACTCACGAGGAGTGTTGACAGAGCACGAACATCATAAGTAACGAGTTGAAGCACCAAATGCGGTATCCCTAATACTCATCAAATGCTTGCAAACAAATGTAATTTTTGGCAACTCTTTTACAGTGCTGCCACATATGTGTATTTATTCGAATTGCTTCATCTATTCGCTACTTGCTAACGCTTGGCGAATCGAGGACGTCATTTTCTCTCTTGTTGTACTCTCACGAATAACGCAATCTTGTAATCTATCATTCTTCCATATAAGGGTGGTTAAATTTCAAGGGCCGATGTTGAATGTGAACCACACCTAAATGTCAACGACACCGTTTGACTACTTTCTTTGAAAGAAAAGGTGTACGTCGATAAGCCACCAACAATTCAAGAGCTAAAGGATGGGATAATTCGGCACATTAACGGCATAGAACTTCAATTATGCCTCAGTGTTATCGAAAATTTGGATCATCGGATGGAGGTGTGCCGCCGAGCGGCCATTTGCCCGATATTTTGTTTCATACGTAATTGAGCCATACCAGTATTATCATAATAAAGAGAAATAACAATAATTTCTTAACGAAATTGTATTTTATTCAAAATCAACACCGGTCCTTGAAACTTAACCACTATTTGCAATATAATAAAACTTTAATTTTCTCTTCGAGGGTTTATGATTTCCCTAGATTTTTTCGATGCCAGATTTTTTCGCTCAGATGAAAAGGATATTTGCCTCGTTAGATTTAAAAACTCCTCGACCAATTAAAAAAGATAATGAAGGCAGATTACATCAAAGGTGCGCGTTAGTTTATCACCGAACAACACATGCAATCGATATTTTGCATCTCTTACATTTGCCTGATTTGGCATCGTAACCCTTAGACTACGTTCATATAGAGCAACTTTTGTGGGCGCAACGTAGCGAATTCTTTTTTTGTGTTGTCCGTGACTTTTACACCTGACAACTTATATTGGAGGTCAAACCTACTTAGTGGTACTTGTATTAAGAAGATTGATAGAATGTCAAAATTGTAAGCGAACTACGAAAACCCAAGATAAATTGCCTAGGCACGAGGAACTCGGTGTGTCGCAACTTTCCCTGTCGCTTCCTCTCCAACAAGTGACGAGTTGAAGCAGCAAAAGTTGCCATGTATTAGCGCGGTCTTACGGTAAAATTATACTTTCCTTGCCTATTATTTTCATCAGGCACCTATAAGTAGAGCACTTTTGGTGTATAGCAGAATCTAAAAAAAGCTACTGATTTTTCATCTGCGGGGTCTGTTATTAAATCTTTCATTAACGCCCTGTACTGTTAGTTTTTAATCTCCATTAGTTTGAAGTAAAATTGTGTGCCTATAGTCGGTAAGCAATGTTTTTAGACTAAACCTATTAAATTGAAAATGAATTGCATGACTACTTTTAAGTCTTATCTACAAGTGTTATCTTCATTTTAAACCTCTAGTCTGTAAGGTTCTTTAACAATAGATTTAAAAATAAATAAATGAAATGAAATAAGTTTAGAAGAATTCAGTCTTTTTTTATTTTGACATAGTCTTGATGAAAGAAGGTAATAGAGCCCAGGCAGTTATCAGAAATTTAGTTTTTGACACAGCAGTTCACACTGAATTTTTAATACCTGCAATTGCATACTCACACTCCGATTGGGCTCCTTTCCTGCGCGAGCTAATTGAGAAGCTTTTCTGATGTATTCGGCTCACCAGAGTCTACAGCGTCTGTTGAAAAGTGCATACAGCTGCAAGCGGTCGTCTGCGTTAACGCATTTCAAAATGCCCATAACTGGGTTGTGCGCTCGACGGTTTAGCATAAATGCTTCTTCCAGTTAGAGGTTCTAAAAAGCCTCATAGATAACTTTCAATTAATCGATGCTTTAATTGTAGTTCTCGAAGAGAATATTTAACTGTCACCTGAGTCGAAGACAGCAAAGTCCTTAGCATTATTTTTCGTACTTCAACCGCTTCCAAAGATTTATCTAACCTTCTCATAAAATACTTATATGTTGTTGCATCAACAGCACACCACAAAAATATCACTTTTCATAGGCAATGTGGAAAATTTTACGATTTTTCAAATGTTTTCCAACAAACTAAACACCCATAATTTGTCTAAATGTGAGTCGTAAAAATTCTTGCTTGGTTTCAGTCAGAATAGCTACACATCATATTCTTAGTAATTGCTTTCACCTTTAAAATGTCGTAAAAATTTTGGAAGTTGTCGCATCGTCAAAAATAGAGCACAACAATAATTTCAAAAACACAAACGGCCAAAATTCGAAGGAAGCTGCATTCACGGCTCCTGCCGAAAGGGTAAACAGATCGTAAAAATAATTTTTACGACATTTCTGGTGCCCTACAACTGGTGGTTACGATGGATGTGTGATGGTGGCATGTCCTTCGGTGATGCAATACGCAATGTGCGAGGCAATTAGTGTTGCAATTAGACAACAATAGCAACAATACAATTAAATGCATGTGAATATATATTTAAAGCCAGTGCTGCTGCTGCAGCCATTACTTTTGTAATCAGTACATCAAAGTTTTAAAATATAATAAACTCTATAGGCGGTAGATATTTATGTGAGTTCTGTTGCTGGTTTTGTTATGCGCTTGCGCATGGGCGTCAATGTTTTGAGTATCCCAAGGGTATTGTTTATCCATTGCAGCCAAGGTCAAAGAGCGGTGAAAGTTGTGTAAGAAAATTGTTTCAAGACTTTTAGGTAATAAACATAATCGAATGGGTTATGCTGTGCGTTAGCATTTTTATGGGAATACGGGGAAGGACCGATGCCATCCCATATGCAGCATGCGACTTCTTAGAATCGATTGTTGTATTATAATGGTCAAGAATAATTACAATTGATCTTGTTTCAAAAGATAAATATGTAATTACTAAATTGGAAACTTACGTAAAAGTGTAATGGCCCTCATTTTTAATGTCATGTGGTAGGATATTTTCATAAAAGGGGTAAAAGAGCGTTAAAAGGCGGCCGTAAAATAATCAAGGTTAATTAAACTATCGACTTAAATAACAAATTTCTTAATTATATATCTAAAACTACTTTCCCTGTAGCTCTGCATAAACGAATTTTGCTGATTCTATGTAGTTCAACGGTTTAATATGTAGTGGCTCTGCCGTCTATGTCGTCGAATGGGAGCAACTTTTCTCAACATCGGCTCATGGATAGTGCAGTGGATAAAGACTTGGCTTCCACTAAGTGCTGGGGTGCCTGATTAAAGGAAAAATAAACAACATCCTTTATCGGACAAAGTCCCTCAGGCGTTGACTATAATAAATCTCCAAGCGAATTTCAATTCAGTCCGCACATTAACCATAGTAAATAAAATTTATATTCACCTTATTTAAATCTTTCAATTTCCGGAAGTGTTGGCTCACGATATATTTTACAATTTTTTCCATTTTTTAAGGTCAAAGTTTTAAGATCAGTTAAATAAAATAGCAGTTTTAATTTTGTGAAACTTCAAAAATGTCAGTCACGATCAGTGCAACTACTTCCGATTTGAATGAATTTCAAAAGGGGAAACGCAGCTGAAGCTATGACCACTTCAAGGTGTGCTCTGGGCATGGACACCTGCCTACCAATGTGAGCGAATGAACGAACAGGCAAGCTGAAATATGAGCCTCCGCCGATCTTAGATCGATCTCTGCCATTCCGACTTCGGCCAGTTAGCATGCATGTGCACACGTGAACATAAATACATATTTACATACATACATACACACATAAATCGCACATAAATTCCAGTTTCTTGCAAGCGGCCGACTGTTCTTTCAAACCTATGAAATCTCACAAATCGCCGCTGTCTGGCTAGGCAACCACAATTTCTCGCACAACCAAAATATTCAAAACCGTAAAAAATAGTATTTGATAAAAAATATGAAATAAGCAAAACGGTTGGATTGTGGTTTAGATTTGTATTTTTGCTTGGTATTTTTAAAAAACATAAATTAAAATCGCTTATCACAAATAGACCGCCGCTGGCGCCTCACGTGTTTGCGAGAGAGCTCAGCAGCTAATGTGAATGGCTCGATTGATCGAGAAAAAATTTAGGTGGATGAAATTTATAAAAAAAAGGAATGTCGTGTACCTGTAGCTCGTTGAATAGGGCATGAAAAAACTAGGTAAAGAAAAATCCTTTACAGCAACAACACAAAACGGCAGTTGCACTTGCGTGAAGAAGGATCGTAAAGAGGATAAGTGGCTAAAATTAAAACAAAAAATCAAAAAACAAAAGAAAAAATGCTACAAAAGTCACATTTGGCATGTATGTATGTATGTCTGTATGTGCACACATGCATATGAATCAATGTTGCATTTATATACATAGTCATGTACAATTCCTTTGATTGTCTACCACGTCGAACTAAATCTATCCCAAAATCCGTTCCCCAATCAGTTATGCTCGTAGACCTTAATAATTTCTGTCAAGTTAATCGATAATTTTGTCGCCAATTGTCTGCGGCGCTATTTCATTGATGAAAACGGTAATAGGAAAAAATAAAAAAATTTAAGATTTACTTGTGGAGTCTTGAGGAGGTTTATATTTAACACCGTTGACCATCGAAATACATAGTTTTTTTGCTTCGAAATATGTTTGAGAGAGGTAGGTAGTAAATAATCAGTGCTGTAGCAACGTATGTACGTACATATATGTGTGTATGCATGTAGGTATGTGTTGCAAAGCAATGAGTTGTACGTGTCCTTAGAGGTAAGGTCGTAATTCTAATTTTTATTACTTTAAAAGTATTCATCATTCAAGTCGCCTTTATAATGAAAAAAATAGGAGTAAGTCGCATATGATGATGGGTAATCATGGGAAGGAAATATAGGAAGCCAATAGGAAATACATAAATACATGAAAGCCTAACACATTTTTATGTGCGTTTGTATATAATTGAGTGTATATTTTCTTCTTCTTCTTATTCACTTAATGAGTACTACAATTGCCTCCTTGGTGGAGTCCAGCAGAGCAAATTAGTCATTTCTCATTTATAATTCTAACTGAGCCCAATTATAAACATCAAACCAAGTCAGATCCTTTTCCACTTGGTTTTCAAATGCTTATCCTCTGCTCTGAACAGCAGACACCCGACTGGGACATTTATGTACACCCATACATACACATCACATCATCAGGGTAGCATGAAGACCTAAGTCGAGGCAATCGTGCAACTCGTCGTACTAGAATTCAGCTCAACAAATCTTCCACTTCAGCTTTCTTTCGAATACTCCAAGCACCAAAAACGCTGTGATAGGGTTTTTCATCATCGAGAGAGTAGAATTTAGTTCTCACTTTCATAGATCCTTAGTTGTCATAGTCATAGATCCTCTCCACTCCACGTGCTTGTTTAGTACCACAACTCACAAAATAGTTTAAAGAAGAAAACTGCAACAGAAATGGCATAGTTGTGAGTGAAAAACTTCTCTTTCCTTTAAATCCATTTGGTGGAGTTTAGAAGCCTAAGCAAATTCAGTGATTTAATTCTCCTCAGATCTGTTCATTTATACGAGTCTGATTTTCCCAAACATCTAAATATTGACCTGCGCAAAGATGATCAGTTCTTAAGAAGAGTCTTTACGGTTTCTTACACAGCAGGTCCCCCGCAGTTGCAGCCGTACATAATGAACTCTGGATGCGTGGGCACTCAAAGTCTAGTGCTTTGAGAAAGAGAGCTTCGTCGGAATATATGTGTATACTTGCACTTACTGCGCATTTTAGTGATGATAGAAGTTCGTTTGGCACAATAAAAGTGTCACAAACTCTAAATCTGCATCCATCCATTCATCTAACAGTAGTAACAGAACGCATTAAATATCTAGGCCTTATTCTGGATAGGAAGCTTAATTGGGGACGTTGTACTCATGCGGAAGGCTAATTGGGAAAAAAAGGCGGTTGGAACTCAGAATCATACACTACATTGGTTCTACATAGCGGTGGATATGAAAGTTGTCTACTATGGTATTATAGTACGAGTATAATGGTTCAAATACGCATCTGTCGTCATAACCGGTACAATGCCAACCACGCAATAGAAAACATTTTATGCGGTTAAACTTCCTTCCAATAGATGATTAGGCAAGATATATCGCTAGTAGTGCGGTAATAAGGTTGAAAGCCTTAAGTAAGTGGCCAAACTTGGGCTACGATCACGGTAAGATCCTAACGGACATTTTAGACGTTCGCAGACTAGTGAATTCTGCACTTTCGCCTACAATTGTCGACACTCTTACCCTCCAGAGAAGAATGGGCGTAGGACGGTTTAAGACAGGGCTAGCCCATCTATGTATACACAAATGGCTCACAGCTCGAGGGTAGGGTGGACGAAACTGTATATTCCGAACATCTGGAAATCTCCTTTAGTTTTCGGCTTCCCTTTGACTGCAGTTTCTTTCAGGCTGAACTTATGGCATTAAAGAAAGCCGTAGCGCTGGCAGAATGTTCAATGCGCGGAGATAATATTTATATTTTCACTGGTAGCTGGGCGGTGTTAAAATCCCCCACAAAGCAGTCGACAACCTGAAGGCAGCCATGAAATGCCAAGCTCACTTAACGAGATGGCTGAGTCATTTCACCAAACGATAACAAGGGCTCCTGGTCATTGTGAAATTGAGAAAAACTGCAAGGAAATTGCACCAGCAGCGAATGAGAGATGGCGTAATGAAACCACCTGCAGAATCGCCCGACAAGTATGGCCGACTCTCAATGCCCATCGCATAGAGTCTCTGCTATGCCAAAATAAGCATAGTATTAGCACACTGATTTCCGTTATAACAGGGCAGTATCTATCAGGTCAGTCCATAAGTTCGTGCGTTTTTTAAAGGTGGTTTTAAATTAATAAAAAAGATGTTTAAAGTATTTCTTAATCAATAATATATTTTCCTTCATTATTTACAATGTCTTCCCAACATTTAGGCAAATTTTTAATTCCCTGCTCAAAAAATGTGTTGTCCTTGGAGCCAAAATATGCTTCGATATCCGTTTTTATAGCTTCTTTTGAGGAGTAGTTCTTGTGACTCATATGGGATTGAAGTCCACGGAAAAGGTGATAGTCACAAGGTGCAATATGGAGGATGCGGCATTAGCTCCCATCCGAGCTCGTTCAGCTTGCCTAATGTTTGCATTGCGGTATGAGGCCTTGCGTTGTCGTGGTGAAACAAAACTTTGCGTCTATTCACTAAAGACGGTCGATTTTTTTAAATGCCTCATTCAGGTTTGATAGCTGATGAGAATAATAATCAGCAGTTATCGTCTGGTTTGGTTCCAGAAGTTCGTAATAAACAATACCGGCCATATCCCACCAAATAGATTAAAGAGAATCTTCTTGGGGTGAAAGCCATCTCTAGGGGTCAGTTCTGGTGTTTCATCTTTATCTAACCATTGGTGTTTGCGAACAGGATTATTGTAAATGACCCATTTTTCATCACCAGTAACGATGCGGTTCAAAAAACTTTCATTTTCAAGCCGTTGCAGCAGCTGAGAACACACATTCACTCTCTGCTGAAGGTTGGCGACGGAAAGTCTATGCGGAACCCATTTTCCTAGCTTTGAAATCTTTCCCAACTGAACCAGGTGCCTGTGAACTGTTCCATGCGATGAATTTAACCTCTGAGCTATCATATCGACTGTCAAATTTGGCTCAGCTTCCACGAGTTCGAGCAAGGCGTCGGAGTTAAAGACTTTAGCACGACCAGCGCATCCTCCACGTCGCAGTTACCACTTCGGAATTTTGAAAACCACTTTTGCGCAATCCTTACACTCACGGTATCCTCTCCGTGAACAGTGTTTATTTTCCTGCAGCAGCAATTGTTGCGAGCAAACACATGACTTCTGCAGAAACTGTCTGAATGAGGAAGAGGAAGTGACGACCTTTGCCATTGTCCTGCGCGTAGATTTACCAATTTTGGTGGACAATTTTTTGAAAGAGTTGGGAAATCTCAGTACTGTGGAAATCAGGGATCTTCTAACATTTTTGACAAGTTCACACTGATTTTAGATAAGGACAAGTTCCCCCCGCGGCATCACAATGGGCTAAGAGACTGAGTGTGTTCTACAACCTAACCCAACCCAAGCTATGGGTGCTATAAGTGGTTCATATTCAACCTTCAGTTTTGAACGCGTCTCACTTTGAATAACAGCTAATGGGCACTAAATGAAAACCTAGAGAATGAGCATTTAAAGTAGGAGTGTGGAAGTTAAGAATTGCCCTCATTGTGGTGAGAAAAGGTAGGTATATGTATGGTGAAAATATTTTTCGAGGACTGAACAAGATCAGATCGTTAACTGGCTCTAAGTGAATTTGAAAGAATCACTTGATGGGCTGACGTAACCGAGATCATGACAGCGGTTCGTCCACAAAAAACCTGAGATTGTGTTAGTGATATATTTACTAGAAAAAATCAACACAGTCTTCGCTCATATTGCTTCGTCGCCGTCTAAACAACGACTGACTGGATGAGTGAAATTAGCGGGCAGAATTCGTTTGCCGAGTACCCACACATTGCACCATAGCTGATGGCCAAGCATATAAACGATCAATTTCGTATTTCACCATAGCTGATAACCGAATCTATCATCTTTGCCACATACTACCTATGGACAGAATAGCCTCATTTGCCTACTCAAGACTCAAAATATGTTTTTCTTAAACAACTCAACACATCTCTTTTCGACGATTTGGTTTATTTATACGCAACTGGTACCATGTTTACGTGAAAAAATTGATTTTTTAATATTTATTTCTTTTTTTTGACTATTGCGTCCGCTGCATTCGTTTGCATTTATGCCTTTTCTATTGAATTTCTGGTGATTAATTTGATTGTTGATAATGCGCCTCAGTGGTGCCGCATTGCAGCAGCAGCTCCAGCACCAGCTGTAGTAGTGATACCTTGCGCTGCCACCCCGCTCCCGCCCTACGCCACTTTGCTGCTCCTACCTTAGCACCACACATTCACATCAGTTCCAAGTCACTGTTATTATTGTAGTATTGCAGTTGTTGTTCTTAGTATTGCATTGCTATTTTTATGATTGTAGTTCATTATCATCGCCACCGTCATTGCCACTGTCAGCCATCAAACGATCACAGACAACAAATGTTTGTATGTAGGTGTATGAGGAGTTGCTAGCTCATCAACAGCCACCAAGTCAACAAGCAGCAATTCATCGATTGTTGCATGTCATTCAACCGTGTTGCAGTAGTCATCAGCAACTCAGATGATCAGATGTTGCATGTGGCATGCGTGTACATACTTTCGTCTGTTTGTGGTAGACACTATGTGGAATCAGAATCGTAAAATGTTGGCCTCATACTGGGCCACCGGTGTTGTGATGTATTGTTGTTTTTGTTATTGTTTTGTATTATTTTCTTGGCAACTTTCATCAATGCCCACTCGACTGTTCGCCTCTTTGGCTGCCAATAATCCAGCTTCATCAAGCAGCTCCTCCTTTTGTGAGTCGTCAGCCCCTCACCAGCCCACTGCACCTACACTTTGTTACCTTTGCTTGCTTTCATTTTCCCATTTTATGACTTTTAATTGATGTTAGTTTTTCCATAATTTATGTATTGTTGGGAAATTTTTATAGCTTAATTTCTAACCCTTTTTAATTGCTTATGTTTTCCTTGAAATATTCCCAAGCCACAAAGCGGCCAAATTACCCTACGAGCACTTGTAATATACGTACACAGACAGACATAAGCATCTCACGTTTAATTTACACAGAACGCAATTACAAATCCATATGATGTGTGTGAAAAATGCGTGAAAATGTTGCATGACATTTATTGTTGGCGGCTGCTGTGGCATTGCGGGGCCCCATGTATTTTGCTGCATTTGACTCCGACAGTTTATTTTCACTAATATTGATGTGTTTTTGGAAATTAATTTTTTTGATTGTACAAAATTTTATGACCAAAATGTGGCCACCAAAGTTGCGCCTGTTTAATATGAAATATTCTGGTGTTCTCAGTGTTTTTGTTGTTTTTTATGAATAGGATAAATAAAATGAAATGATGTTCACTAAGATTTACTAGAATTCATAGAACTCAAGGAAGCAAGGAAGTGAGTATAATATCGGATAAACTATTTCTGTATCAGCGACTCAGAAGTGCATTGTGGCTTAGAAAAACCTTTTGGCTCCAATATTACGTCTTGAGTCCCCAATACCCAATCTACATTCACATTGCCTAAATGGACGTTAGCCATATTCTCAGCAGCCGCACTTTTCTTAATATACTCATATTTAGTTTAGTCCACACATTCACAGATTTTATATTCCTATTTATTAAAGAGGCTTATAGTATACATAAAAGTTGTGCCTGTTTAAGGCAACCCAACACCCGTTTTGAGTATATATCGCCTTAATCCCAAAAGTTCCCGGAACAATCGCCAGCATACGCTTTAAGTGGTGCGAAAACCTCAGAAATGTCAGGAAACTATTTCGGCAAAGATACTCTAAAGAAAACCACAGTTCCGAGTGGCATGGCCACTTCAGAAGAAATCGTGATTCCATCGCGGCCAAAACTGATGAAAACATCAATAAAGTGAAAGAAAAGTTGATCAATAACCGCAAATTAATCGTCAGAGAGCTGGCAAAGAACTTAAATACGGCGTATGTGTCCGTTCAGGATATTTTAGTTAATGATTTGGATTTGCGCTGTGTTGCTACCAAAGAACCTGAATTTCATACAAAAAGGGACCGCGTTGATATCGCCGAAGACATGATTTCTAAGCCTGAATCCCTAAGCCATGAAGCCCAAAATTCATCAACCGCATCATAACTGGAGACGAGACGTAGGTTTATGAGTACGACAAGCAATCCGGCAATCTAGACAACAGGCGACTGAGTGGAGAACTCCGATTGAACCAAAACCAAAAGGCCACATCATTTTCAGTAAAAAAAAAAAATCGATGCTCATGATTTTTATGGATTCCAATGGTATTGTACACCACGAGTTTTTACCAGAAGGTCAGACAGTTAATACAAACTATTATTTGGGTGTTATGAGATGTTTGCGTGAAGCAATGTGCCAAACAAAAAAAAAAGGATTTGTGGGAAAACAACTAGTGGACTTTGCACCATGATAACACACCATCGCGCAGTGCCGTTTTTGACCAAGAACGAATTCACCTGATATGGCTGCCTGCGATTTTTTTCTGTTTGATTGAGTCAAAAAAACACTACGGAGAACGCATTTTAACTGCCAAAATGATGTAATAAAAAAATCGAAGATAGCTCTGATGGCCATACCGACAATAGAGTTCCCGAAATGTTTCAAGGGGTGGATCAAGCCAGAGAGCTTAAGTACATTGAAGTTGATGTGGAGTACTTTGAGACCGATATTATCACTTTTGAGGAATGAACTTGTATAGTATTTTCGATTTTCTGAATAAATTCCAGGAGATTTTTGATAGTGTATATGGCGGTAATAGTTCTTAGTAGTGTGCGCCTTGAAATTATCTTTCAAATGGAGTGGCGTACAGTTTTATGCCGCCTCTGAATGGTGGATGATTTTTATATTCCTCATGGCAAAAATACTCTCAAAAGCTTCACTCTCCTGATGAGGGACAACGTTATTAGAAAAAAACTGTTTTGATAATTGCAAATATAGCACTCACGTGATCATAATGGTTTTAGAACTCGGAACCATCGAATATCTTTTCGTACAAAACGCGCTTTCTGAACAAATGCAGCCATTTGTTCGCTTTCTAAAGGTAAATTGGTTCCTTCCACACAAGAATTTCAGATAATCTTTCTTTTGTCAGCTTGTCATCGATCATGGTTCCAACAATCTTGCAGTGGGCAGGGGTCCAATTCGGCAGTACTGTGTTTTTCCTTGTCAGAAGTTGAAAGGACCCTTTACTTCTGAGATAGAATGTGAAATTTCAGTGCGATAATGCCTTGAGAGCAGCTTGTCTACGATCTAAGTAAAACTAAGTTTTGTATGCCCCTCTACCTCAGTGGTTTTTTTTTTTTGTTTCCTTGTTCACTCCTCTCGGGAGCATAGGGCCTCGACAAGACTCTTCCATCGTACACGGTTCCGTGCTGTTATTTTGTAATGGTGTTAGAGACCAGCCATGTTTCGCTTCCGTACAACAATACGAACTTTACGCATGAGCCGAATATTCGTAGTTTAGTGCGCCTGGAGATTTGCGAACTCCCCATACTGTATGCATTCACCCGAATGCCGCCCTTGCTTTGTTTTGTCTGCAGTTGACATCTTCATCTGCTCGACCATCTGCCGTGATGATACAGCCGAGATACCAGAAGTTTTCGACAAATTCCACCGGGCATCCGTCAACCAATATCTGCCTTGTGTTATTGCAGTTAACTCTCATAGCCTTGGTCTTGGCGATGTTGACCTCCAGTCCGACAGAGCGTGTCAGCGCTACTAGTGTGTTCGCCTTCGCTTGCATGTCAGTGGGGAGGCAGATGCCATCGGCGAAGTCCTGGCCCTCTATCTCATACTAACCTCTAAATACCAACATACCAACTCAAAATTAGAAATATTCAGAATAACCTTATTTGGGTTAATGCAGATTTTTACCAAATTCAAAAAGGAAGTATTTCTATGGGAGCTCTGTACTCCTCATTGCTCCAAGTGTGGTCCTGCATTTATCCCCTTATATCGTTATCTCCTGATTGCTCAAGTTGTCACAGTTATTGTATCACACATTCTCAAGAAAAAATAAATGTCAATATTAACCGAGCTTTATTTAAAATTGACCAAGGATATAGATGAAATAGCAGTCGATTAGATTTTGAGGCACTTGGATAATTTTCCAAAGTCTTAGGTGCTATTGCGATGCAAAACGTCCAAATAACAAAGTTTTTCGTTGCTTTTAAAAAGTCTCAGTCTATTCACCTAGGTGGTTCTCTCATATTAGGCTTGGTTACGGTGGTTACCACTTTCCATGCTGACGTAGAGGAGCTCATCTAGGCTTGAAGATCCATTGTAGTACCACTTGTTTGAGCTGAACTCTTCTCCTCTAATTCTCGATGTGCTGAAATCACTTTGTCTCTCTAATGAACAATGAGATATTGTGGTTAGCTGCGGAGCCTACGTCTGTCAGACAATCAAAGAAGTAAGAGTTTAATTAGCGATCTCGCGTTCTGACAAAAGTAGAATAGTGGCAGAAGAAATGTGCAACACTCTCCACCTTCTTTTCGATCCTGCATCTGCGAGGAAAGTCATTCGCGGGAAATTACATACACTTCTTATGTGATCCCATTAGAAAGTGCCCAGTGATGATACCAACTACTGTTTTAATGGAAGATCAGTCCAGATTGATGAGAGACCTACTTCTGTTTTTATTCATTCTAGGTCAGAATTGTATAGTTACCTGACAAGTAGGATCTGTGGTAAATCTACTGTTGTACTGCGCGATGCAGACCAACCTGATCCAGAGTAGGCTGAAGATAATGGGGTACCCACATACTGATTTAAAATCAGTTTCCCTTCTAGCCAGCTTAACCGAGATGAAATTTCTAGGACTGTATCTCTGTGCAAGGACCCGACCACATTTGTGGTGCGCCGCTTTGACAGTTTTTAATTGCTACTTTGGAGGAAGTATTATTGCACTGTAAAGATTTTATAGCAGCTTGACTCTCAGATGGTAATCATTTGTGCTAAAACGGACGAGTCCCTTACCCACAATGCAGCTTTTTTATGGCCATTGGCTAAGCTGGATGGGTACTGCAGTGGTCAGGCAGCTGTAAGATTAGTCTTGAATGCAACACTTTTGGGTGGGTGTACCTGCCAAGCCTCTTATGTAGTCTTAATCCATTAATGAAGAGAGCCAACAACCGAGGATCAAAGTTCTTTACGATATCTCATTGAACGCTTTCTGAGACTCGTGTGGAAAATATTTTCCGTCAACGAAGATACACACTGACACTGGGTGTACGTTCTTTACGTTATCTCATCTAATCTGCTTTTCATGTTCTATAAGAATTATTATTTTTTAGATTATTAAAAGAATAAATAAATAAATAACTAAGTAGTTCTGGGTTTCTTGAGAAAAATGTATCTTCAAAGCAGAATTTTTGTGCAATTTAATTCAGCTCCCTGTGTTTCTAAAATTCATTAGTACCCAAATCTGAAAACTTTTCAGGGTAGGTATGCATATAGTAAAAGCCATTGTAACTTTAATGCACATTTGTGTGAGTATTGGCAAGTAACTCCTCAATAAAATACCACAGAGATTATCGTTAGTTGCATAACTCGATTCCACCAACTTCCGACGAGATCGCAAAAGATTTCGCATACATTTCCGGGAACGCTAGAAAGTAACTGCTCGCACTTGCACAGATACATACATATACATACAAATATCAAATAAAAATATTTACCGGAAAATTACATCATCACTGAGTAATGATAAAAATCAAAAACATACAACAACTTGTATAAGAAAACCAAAAATATGTTTTATGTAGGAATGCGGCTCGCATACAAATACGAACAGAAAATGCGAGGAAACGAGCGTGCGTGCGAGTGATGACAGGATAAAGCGGATAATAAGCGAGACCCAAAACCCCAGTTAGCCAACCAACCAACCACCTTGCACTGCAAACAGACTCACTCACTTCCATAAATACCCATGTCGAAGCGCGCGTTGATCGGCCCATCTGCTTGCCCCGTTGTCTGTCTATCAGCATGACATGGAAAATATGGAAATGTGTAATATGCAAGTGGGCACTAAATAGCGGCACGCGGCCACGACGAACAGCCCTGTGTGCTGAGCTGCAGCAGGAGCGGGAATATGAATTGAATATGACGGCAGACAATAAAAGAAATAGGAAATCATATTGCGCTGTTAAAAGCAAAAATTCATAAATTTACAGGGGTGCCAGCAACAATGTGCGTGTAGTGTTGGTGTGTGTTTGTCAAGTAAGTAGTTGACTTCTGGTTAACACAGTGGCATGCGAGGCATGCGACATGTGGCATTGTGTGGCATTTTATATGCTTAGATGGCTGTAGTACAACGGCAAGGCCACACGCTCCATGCTTACTCTGCCGTATATCCTGCCACACCAACTCGCCTAAAGGACGGCGCTGCACTTATTATTTTGGAAAATAATTTCATAATTCGTGGGGTTGATTTGATGAAGTGATTGAAAATCGCGGCATTCGACAATGTGCGAACAAAGTGTGTTTGGTTGTTAGCGACGGAGAATCATAAAGTGGAAAGCGGAAAAGTGTGCCCCCTTATCGTGGAACTAATTCACCCTGCACAACACCAGCCAGTCAACGGCTAGAGAGGGGTGTGTGCTTTCTGGCGCCTCTGGTGTTGCTATAATTTTATGAGTAATTCAACTTTATTAATATTGAATGCCAAAAAGGATAATGCAAATGGGCCGCCGTTGGGCAACCGGAAGGAAGTTGGCAGAAGAGGAAGTGTAAGCAGTGAATGAAAACTGTGGCACGTGGCACATGGCAATAGGACAGGCAGGAAGGCGTTATGTTTACATATTTTTCTATGACCATTTATGCAATGATTTTGTGCATTTATGGCAACTTATGTAAATATTATTGCCTCATACTTCACACATCCGTTGAGTTTATTGAGCACAGCAGGCGGTTGTTGCAAGTTGCAAGTGTGGGTGGCAAGTGCCAAAGTCAATGTTTGCGTATTAATGCATAATTATGACAGCAGGAAGCCGTTGTGCAAATATTTGAGGGATTTATTCGAAAATTATGCAGCTAACGGGGAAATAGGATGATTGCGAGAAGGTGGGATGAGTTTGTCAATTATGATACATATAGTAGTCAAAATATAATATTACAAATAATCGGCGAAATTTTTTCGCAACTTCAAACAAGCTATAAAAATGCATATGAACATTTTTTTTTGGAAATTCTAAATATATTAAAAAAAAATATTTTTGTAATTTTTGTATAAAGTTTAAGTTTTAAAGTTTTTTCATCATTGAACTTATATAGTTTTTGTTAGACCATGAGCCTTACTCTTATTAAAAAAAATAACGATATATATAATTCCTTTCAATGAAAGAAATCTACATAGGCTTTTAAAACCTGTTAGACAATTTTTGATAAAAATATCAACGCAAACCATTTTCTTATGGCTTTAAGGCGCCTTTCGATTGGAAGGATACGTTTGCCGTAGAAACACCAAGGGTTTTCATTTTAGGTTGACATACCAAAGATAATTAGGAATGAAAGAATAGGAGATTACGCCTTCCAAATTCGGTTCATATCTCACAAATCCCAATATTACCAAACATGTAATCTCTCTTCCTTTTTTTTTTTTGCTTATTTGGTTTACATTAATATGGTGCCTGACGTCACACTTGTCGAAATGGCGAGAAATAAAGTAACAGTTTTCGGAAGGCGCCCCTTTTGGCACTCTCTTCGGCGCGATCTTTTTAAATTCGCTGAAAAGGAGAAAAAAGTGGAAGAAAAATAGTGTGCGAAATGAAAAATTTCTTTTAAGCCTGCTGTTTTTGTTTTGTTTTAAATTAAAATTAAACGAAATAAATTTATTAATTTTATTTAATCAAAACTTTATTTTATTGATTGATTAAAATTGAAAATTTAATCTTATGCTGTTTATTTTAATTTAATTCCACCTCATTTTATATTATTCGGTTTCATTTAATTTAATGAATTTTTTATTTCATTCTATTCTATTATTATTTGGCTCTTTTTAAATTTTCATGTTTTTACTTTAATTTTGGGTTATTTTTTTATATATTTTTAGTTTTGTTTTAGTTTATTTGATTTCATTTATTTTATAACACATTAATTATTTAAGTTAAACATTTTTCGCCCCTCGGCAGGCAATGGCAAACCTCCGAGTGTATTTCTGCCATGAATAAAAATATCTGCCATCATAAAAATATCTGCCGTTCGGAGTCGTCTTGAAACTGTAGGTCCCTCCATTGAGGAAGAACATTAAGACGCACATCACAAATAGGAGGAGGAGCTCGGCCAAACACCCAAAAAGGGTGTACGCGCCAATTATATACCTATATATATATATAATATTTAATTTTGTTTCCTTTATTTTAATTGAATTTAATTTATTTTTTTTAAATTTTGTTGTATATTGGTTTAGTATTTAAATAAAAGTATTTTAATTCAATGAAATATAATTTGATTTGGTTTAATGTTCGTAAATTGTTTTTTATTAGATTTTTTGTACACATTTTTTTTATTTTCTTTAATTTTTTATGTTGTTTATTTTAATTTTATTTAATTTAATTTTTACCTCAATCAGTTTAATTAATATATAATTTTTTTATTTCTTTAAATTATTTTATTCAAATTAATTTAATTATTTTTTATTATATTTTCTTCATTTTTTTATTTAATTTCTTTCAATTATTTTATTCAAATTAATTTAATTATTTTTTATTTTATTTTCTTCATTTTTTTATTTAATTTCTTTCAATTATTTTATTCATATTAATTTAATTATTTTTTATTTTATTTTCTTCATTTTTTTATTTAATTTCTTTCAATTTTTTTATTCAAATTAATTTAATTATTTTTAATTTTATTTTATTCATTTTTTTATTTAATTTCTTTCATTTTATTAAATTTAGTCTAATTTTCCTTTAAATTCTTCTTTTCTTTCTCTTCTCATTTATTTAAATTTAGGCTGTTTTTTTATTTTTTATATGATTTTATGTCTTATTTTCTAAATATGTATATTTAAACAAATTTCACTTAATTCAATTAAATTTAATTTCGTGTGACTTAATTATGTTTTAATTTCAATTTCATATTATTTTTTTAAGTTTTCCTTCTTTTATTTGAAATTCATTACATAATGCTTTATTTATTTTCTCGCTTCTCTTTGCATCATTTTAGTTAAGTCTGTCATTCTGGTCGTAGTGGTGCTGTCATCATCGTCACGGACTGTTTTCCAGGCGCATCTGTCAGTGCAGAATTTACGAGTGTAATTCAAGTGCGACACTTTGGATACACAAAATGCAATCGAAAGAACAACAACTGCAATAACGATGTCTTACTAAATGTCGATAACAACAACTAACATTAGCACTAATACAACTACAAGTCGAACAAATCACTTGACAACACTATTTTGCCCGCCCCTCGACTTCTACACATTTTTACGCGCTGCTTCGACGCACTGCCAGCCGCCTATCCATCTGTCTATCACGGGATGCAGTGTTTCCACCCTTCGTGCTTATGTGTGTTTAGTGTAGTGAACGCTGCAAATGCACAAAATAATGCCACCCGTTTTACATGCCAATTGAACTTTCTTAAATTCAGTTTAGTTACTCTTACAAACGAAGGTCAATAAACTTGAAGTTCGAGACTGTTTCATCCCCAATTTCAGCTGAATTGTTGCTTTGGGATGCAATGATTCCCCAAAGTGTATAATTACAATTCAGCTGAGAAAAATCTTTGATTGCAATACTTTTAGCAAATCTGTAATTTGTACAAAAAAATATTCATAATAATAAGGTGCTTATGAATATTTCATGAAATTAAATCAGAGCATGAAAAATTGTTTCGTTTTTTGTTTTTCAAATTGAATTTAGCTCTCATTCTGAGCGAATATTCTGCACTGCAAGTAATGCTATTCACCCATAAACGACTGCTAACTGCAAAATTATCTTATCAGTAAAAGCTTAATGCAATGAAATGATCATAAAATTTGCTCGTCAGGAGATACTGATGCAAATTGTAATGGGAATTTTTATAGTCAAAACATAAATGAAAGCAAAAATTGAGATAACGAAAGGCTAAGCAGTCATGTGCCCACAGGCGCTTCTGTTAATTGGTTGTTAGCTAATTTTTTAAGAGGTGCCTCCAGTTAAATGTCTATAACTTTATTATTGCCTTTGGCTACAGATCAGTGAGCTTGAGCCGGTGGAACTCGAAGAACGAAGATGCATAATTCCGCCACTTGACTCTTCACCAGCAAATGGTGCAGTGAGGAAACGGAGGAGACATGCAGGGAATGCACTTAGTACGAGAAAATTTAACCTGCTAAGCTCAACAGACTGTTGCGTGCCAAGAATAAAGTGTGATAGATATAAAGTTCTCGGAACTGATAACTTGATTTAGGATGTCACTGCTTGCTTTTATTGCATGCTGCAGGAATAAAGCTTCCTTAGAAAGAGAGCTTGCATTGGCTATTACGCTTGTATGAGTAACTTCAGCTGAAACTGGAGATAGAATCCAAAACTTAAATATATGAGGTGGATGTACATCGCCATCGTAGACCAATTCTATCCTAAGACGCCCTAAAATGTTTATGGTGACCTGTCTTAAGGGGGAGGTAGGGTTTAGCGCTAAAAAAAAAACACTTTTTTTGTGAATTTTTTACAGAAATATGGCTTAAGATACTTTAATAAAATCAGTTGCATGTTATTGTACATCTTTTCAATAAGTTTTTAAAAAATATTAATAATAAAATATTGACAAATAAGCCCATGACAGAGTTTTTTTGGAGATATGTTTTTCGAGAGGTGCTCTGCGGTGCCAATCGGCATTCGTCGTAGAATCATCTGAAACTAAAAAAGTCGAATTTTTCAGTTAAAGTATGACGTAATGCTCCCCCCTACATTAATAATTTTTTTTTTTTTTCATTTTTGTAGTTTTGGTGGCAAAAAAACGTAAAACGAGCATTTTTGGCGAAAAATTTCGCCATATTTGTAAGTGAAAAACAACCTTAAAAAACAAAAAATAAAAAAAAACAGTGTAGGGGGGAGGTATTTTTGATTTAGAAAACGTGTGCCAAATTTGAAAAGAATCGGTTGAATAGTTTCGGAGTTGTGATTGGCACCGACTTTTAAGAAGTCGTTTCGGGAAAAACGCGTTTGAAAAAATGACTCTGAGAAATTATCGACGCTCCGCATTCGAGGTAGAGTGCCTACAAAGGCTATAACTTTGAGAGTTCTGCTCCGATCCACTTAAAATTTTGACACAACATTCTTGAAATGATTTACTATAAGATGAGTGAAGAAAAAAAATTTCGATTTTGTGACCCTACCCCCCCCTTAAGTAAGCGCAATATCATCAATAACTGTGCGAATTTAGAGCCCGTCTGAGAAACTACAGGGTGGGCCATATAGCGTTTGCTTTTTGAACCACCTATTTTTTTGAGAATGGTAACACAAATGACATGTCAAATGTGTTCATAATTTGCTTAAAGGTTTGACATTTACGAAATGGGACGCTATACGCTTGAACAAAATTGGGAAATATTGAAAACCTATTTCCAAAGTGGTGAGTTTTCTTTTTCTTTTCTGATGAAGCTCATTTTCCCATCGGTGGCTACGTCAATAAGCAAAATTGTCGGATTTGGGGCTCAGAAAATCCACAGTTACTGTAGAGAAGCAAATGCATCCACAACGAGTCACTGTTTGGTGCGGTTTTTGGTCTGTCGGCATCATCGGGCCATTTTTTTCGAAAATGAGCGAGGAGCCGCGGTTACAGTAAATAACGAGCGTTACCGTGATGACGGTTGGTTTCAACAGGACGGTGCAACTTGTCACACTGCCAAAGTTACACTCGAACTTTTGGCTACCGTTTTTGAATTCCGATATCAATTGGCCGCCTCGGAGCTGTGATTTAAGCCCGTTGGACTATTTTTTGTGGGGAGCCGTTAAGGAAAAATGCTATGCGAACCATCCAGAGACGATTGATGCTTTAAAACACGAAATCGAAGTTGCTATTCATGAAATTGGAGCCCACACAATCGAAAATGTGCTTGAAAAATTGATCGAATAGCCTACTGTAAAGCCAGTCGTGGCAGCCATTTGAGCGATATTATTTTTATTCATAAATGACAATGTTCAATCTTCAAAATAAAAAAAAAAGTTTGAAAAAATATTAATTAGTATTTTTTTATAGCCGATTCAAAAAGCAAATTTTACATGGCCGGCCCTATACTTGATGTTCCGAATCTGAAAAAAAGTATGGGCGTGCTCGCAGTAAAGCTCAGAGGATCACCATTGTGAAAAGCGAGGATCTTCGTAAAGAATCGGTCATATGTTAAATTAACTTCTCAAGATTCCTATTCAAAAGAGTGTCGGAGGGTTAAGTTGGCTAGGTTATAGTGAGAAGATTGCTTTATATTTTTTGATTGAATGCCTCTGTCTAGAATCCATACTCCACACCCAGGACTCTCGGAAATCATGTGGTATAACAACTAATAGACTTAATCGGGTTTTCCACAAAAGGTAACTTTAGTTAAATACATATATACACGCTGAAGTATGCAAAACTTAAAAACTCAAGAAGTTACCGATCTGCGCATAAAACTTTAGCGTTCTTTAGCTGAGGTCCGTCGTATGCAACTGTTCAAGTTATCAAAAATTTTGCAATATTTAATATACTAACGCTAGCGAAGTAATTTGCTCACTCCCAAGATGGCAGTAGATACAAAGGTATTTAAAGTGCGCTGCTAAGATTTGCTTAACATTTCAAACATCTAGAGGACAGAAGTCATATCTCAATTTGAATAAAACGACGACAAGTGTTGAATATGTAAGCTTTGACTATCATATAATACAACGGGAATCGACTTTCTATTTACCCACGTCCACTTACCTTACAAAGGAGACTAGGAATTCTATAGCGAGACCAAAAATTGATAGTAAAACACAGAATCTAACTTATTCTAACAGTTCCTTAAACTGAGAGAAACTCTCACGTATTCTGTGGTGGGCAATATTTTTTAAATCAATACCAAATTTCCTCTGCTTTGTGGGCAGTCAGGCTGCGATGAAGGCTCTAACCCGGAACATAGAGGTTAACGAGAAGTCGGATAAGTTTGCTAGGCTACGACCTTTAAGTTCGACAAAATCGGAACCAGTAAAAGCTACCTTCAGCCAGATTACAGCACCGCAAATAGATGATGGAAGAGACTACAAACTTACGCAATGTACAAGAATGTATGGCCTGACTATAATGCATCAATGATCAAACAACAGTCTAGGTACGGTCGACTTAACATCTTACCGTGGTTCTCACTGGACACCGGAAGGTAGGCGAGCACGCGGCGATGTTAAACATATCACACAACAATAAATGCCGCAGTTGTGAAGAAGTGGGACGAAGGAAACTCCTGTTTGCAATTGTTTATCAAGAGCAAGTTGAACGTTGATGAAATTAAAAAAAAGATCCTCAAACAGGACGGAAAAAGGCCACACAAGGGTGCCGAAACGAAGGTTTTAAAAAGGTGTCCAAGGGGGAGGGTTAAGCATGTCGATTGCCACTGAAATCTCAACGAAAATACAGTATCAGTCTAAATTGGATACGGTACTTAGTTGTGCTCCGGGACGTATGGAAGTAGGTGTGTGCAATAGACAGACTTTTGTGTTCACTTTGACCAGTTCGATGAATAAGGGGCACAAAACGGGCTGTGTCTCTAAAAATTTAGTATACGCCTCCTTGCAGAATGATAGGTTGGTAGGCAGGTCTCGAACAACGTGAACATTAGGTTGTTGCTGCAAGGTCCTTAAACCGCACATATAGTCATGCTGTAAATAACCTTTAAGCGAGTTGGTAAGGAGGATGTGACAACAAAATGGTGCGGAAGCGCTAATGGATTCGGAAAGAATCACCACTTCAAGCAACCAACCAACCACGCAGGTAGAAGTGACAGCCCGTCTCTAAGCTAACTCTTTTAGACCGTTGCCAATCCATTGTGATACTACAGTAGAAAAGCTTTTACAGGATCTGTAGATAAGGTAAGAAAACTGAATATAACATCTCTTGTGCAAATACCTAAAATGACAAGGAATGTGCCTAAAATGTCTGGGATATCAATTCTTCGCGGATACATAAGCATTGACTGGATTCGTCAGAAGTTTGCGAAATATATTATGGATACCTTACCAGTGTACTCTTAAGAGCAGCCAATCGGGTCTAACAAGGTCGAAAAATGGAACTTTAATTGTGCCGTTCGCGATTGAGCCACGAAGTCTTTATATTCTTTGTCTTTATATTTATTTTCTTTATGAACTCCATTTCGGAATAGTGGATAATTCCTCTGTAGGTATATCCGTCTCTACGTTGTCGTTTTATTTTTACAAGAAATGGCATCAGTATTGAAATATTCCATATGCTTCGGAAATTTATGATAGAATTGTTTTTGCTCACCCTTACATATTGTGAACTTTCTACTCGTCTTGGGGAATAATTATATTTTTCTTTAGTAATACTATAAATTTCGTAAATTTATTTGTGTTCTCAAGATAGCGTCTCATGAAGATTATTTTTGCATGCGCCTCGCTGTTTTCTGCTGATATTTTGTACCGGCACTTGGAGACTATTTTATGACTCATTCATATTCTCGGTCCATTATCACTCAAATACCTTCGATTCGGGATCATAAATTAGCATACTTTGTGTCGTGCCTTAAATTTGTCTTGCTAATGGTTCAAATGGGCGGAATTGACATAATTTTTGACTGCTTCATTTACAATTGAAAATTACCATTTTTGCATTTTCAAGCATAAAACAGAATACAATACGACTATGAGTGTTGGAGTAGAAAATAAAAATTTGTGATTTCAATAAATTCGATTAGAGGCTGAATATAAATTTTGTGCTTATGGAATGTCTAATTACTTTTTTTTTTGAAGATTTTAAAGACATTAAGAGCAACAAAAGGCGGTGCTGATTGAGGGAGGAGTAACAGGCGGGAGGAGTAACAGGCGGCTTGTTGGAAGCTCCCATATGCATATGTGTATGTCTATGGATATGTGTGTGCGCATAGATATAAATTTATAATGCAACAATATGGCACGTTCCAAATCAATTTAGAAAATAATAAATGGCATACATAAATTAAATTAATATGGCAGTGACTTTCAAACTATGCCGCAGCAGCATTTCCAAAATTAACCAAAAGCATTTGCCGCGACTGTTCGACGTTCCGCGCACACTGGCAATTAGCGTAAGTCCCTGTGGTACTGGCAGGAGGAGGGTGGCTTGCCGCACAACCATAATCTGCCTCAATTCAGCTTTAAAAACAATTTCGAAAATCCACAATATGAAAACTGCAGCGCAGAAGCCTTCAAAGAGCCCAACTGATGGACTGACTGGCTGACTGATCGAACCAATTTTGGGGCGCTGTGCTATTACAGCAGTTGTTGTGGTTGTTGCTGCTGTTGTGCATAAGGAAAAAGAAAATGTCAAATATGCAATTATTTATATAAACTGAAACATTTTAAAAGCAATTAGAAAATATGGTGGCGGGCAGTAAGATGATAGTGGGCCGACAAGGGGGAATTGTTTCATATTTATATATTTACGTACACACATGCACACATGCATTCAGAGGTACGTATCCAAGCTAATACGGCCCTAATCTGAAAATGGGAATGGCTTCCTAAAAAGCTGGTTGCGTACTACATACTTTTTGCCTGTTCTCGAACAGTTGGTAGTCAGTTCTAGCTACAAATTTGTCTAGGCGCTTATGTTATGACTCTACAAAAAACGGAAAGTTTGATTGAAAAGCAATGGACCGAATTTTCCTATTTAGGAAATATGTTATAAATCTCACTTCGGGGTAGAAGATATCAGATAAAATTTGTTTGTTTTTTTATTGAACAGCAGTCCTTTTGCAACTAAATCTATGCTAATAAATATTATATTTATATTAAAAACTTATATTATATCGGGTGTTTTTTAGCTGTTAGCGATATTTTGTTGATATTTCTGTTCAGTAAGGTTTGGCAAGTCATCATGAGTCATTTAACGCCAGAGCACGATTTCACGTTGTGGAAATTTACTTTGAAAATAAAAAATCTGTTCGCGAAATACATACAGCGAAGTGCTGAAGAAAACGCCGAAATGTCGATCCGTTGTCGTTCTCAACTTTATCATTTAAAGTTCTCAAGCTCCAAAACAAAATGTCGATATAATACTTGTTAGTCAATAAGTATTGTGGCTTTATTGTAGAGTGGAGGATGAGACGGTGGACCACTTTCTGTGCGTCTGTCCCGCCTTCGCTCGAATCAGGCTTGAGGTCTTTGGCACTGATGTGTTAGAAAGCGACCACCTTGGCTCCTTGGCACCACAAGATCACAAGAAAATGAAAAAGGCAACCCGAGTGCAGTACATTGACTTTAATGTTGATTGAGTGTTGTACTTGCTAATAAAAGTAAACTGAAACAATTTTATAATTTTGAGATTTATTCCATGTGAAAAATTTTGGTATGCAACTCTTTAAAGTCATGTATCTTCGGTTCTCTTTAGCTTTTTTATTATTATTTTTTATTTGTTTAGGTTGAATTTATGCTCTTATTTTTTGGGTATTTTTTTTTTTTTTTGTTTTTTTGTCATGTGGGAACCCTCCCTCACATTTTTTTTTATTATTTGCATTACGAGTATTAGCTGAAATTATGCTCAAGAATTTCTGAGAGTTTTGTAGTGGAATTAAATTAACTTTTCGAGGTGTATTTAAATACGATTAGTGATCAAGAAAACTTATATTTTACACAAATATTGAACTTATCGCAACCATCACAAAGACAAGTCACTAACATCATGTTTGGGTTTCAGTATGATACAATTACAAATACACAAAGTATGCTTAAATATATCAATACAATTAATTTCAGTACAAAAGCGGGGTTTTCGCAATTATTTTACTACCTTAAAAAAATATTTTACAAAAATGTTGAAGGTTTAAAAATTGTGCAAAGCCTCAGTTTCGGCAATGTGTTGATCCTCCGCTATTTTCTGTAAGCTCGAAAACTCGATATGGCGTACCTCGAATGGATGCCTGGATGTGCAAATTGTGCAAAGCCTCAGTTTCGGCAATGTGTTGATCCTCCGCTATTTTCTGTAAGCTCGAAAACTCGATTTGGCGTACCTCGAATGGATTCCTGGATGTTTTGGATTCGTTTTATTTTTTTTTTTTGTAATTACTTCCCGGCTGTTTTTTTGTTTGCTAAAAAAAAAGCAAAATAATGCGATTTATTTTCAATTATATTATATTTATATTTTCTCCTTTGACAAGATACTTGACCTTCATCCAATAAACTTAGTAGCAAAAAATTCTGCAGAGAAGTCTACACTTAGACTATTGACAAGAGTACAAGTAGTTCATATGCCATATGGCCACAGCCAGATACCCAGAGCTTTAAACGTTAGTTCGGACTACGTTATTCCTCAAGCTAAATTCAGCAGGAAAACAAAAGGCGGGAGGGACCACTTTCAACGCACCACATATTCGGTTCCAAAATGAAATAGGGTGCAGTCTCAGAGCCGCGGTATTCTGTTCGGCATTAGGCTATGAAGAGTTATAAAAATTACCGGACTACTGCACTGAGTTCCAAGCTGATGGAACAGCAGACTTAGCGATAGAGAACAGAGAGATCCGAACACTCAAATAAACTTTTACATTGACAGCCAAGCAGCCATCAAAGCGACAAGCTTACACCGCGTACACTGCCTGAGAAACAGGCTACCCTTTAAGGGGTTCCAGAACATAAGGCATTGAGAAGGAAACGAGAAAGTGGATATACTAGCTAAAGTAGGCGCAAATCTTTCTGTAACTAGCTCGGTTGGAATACAACCACTGATTTTAAAGCCCTAAAACCCTACTCAGGCTATCTTCTCACTTACCTAAAATTGCTTGCCCGCTTACTTATTTCTTATTATCGCTCAGCATTGGTGCAAACAGCTGAGAGCATTGCCCCGGAATAGAGGGTGAACTAATACCGTCCCTTAATAAGCCAGTTCTACTCTAGTTCTAAACTGCTGCAATTACTGCTGGGATGCGAAGTAAAGGCAGTACAGCACACGGAAGAAGGCAACGTTGAGAATGTCATTTTTGTATCATTCGATATTTTGTTGTCAAACTCATTCAAAGTGAGTGCAGTACATTGCTTTTGCTGCCGGATGCGTGCGAAGGTTAAAGCGAAGACATGCCGCTGAAAAGCGTGCGCGCCAGGGAGTACCCTTCAAGTGCATGTATGCATGTGTAAATATTTCTTTACTCGCGTGACACGAACAATTCATAATAATGTCAATGACAAATCACGCGCTCACGTCAAAAATCACTGCATAAAATATTTCAACTGTAGATTGAGCTAGTCGATAGTAACATTTTCCCCCACCCCACCATAAGAATGCTGCATTGTTGTTGCTTGTCTTCTTTCCAATTTCGATATTTTTCCACTGCACCTACAGGCATCTAAAATTAGTTTTCAAATATTGTTACAAATGTGTTTAGTCCAAACAAACGCGTTGCCTCACGCTGCCGGTGCCGATGGTATGGATGAAGCAACACTCGAATTGAAGTGTAATGAGCCATACCAAATTTGGAGCAATTTGGGAAGTGTCTAAAATGCACTTGAAAATGCGCGTATAGTGCGAAGGAGCGATGACAATTTTTGAATTCCAGAATTTTGATAAGATGAATGTTGTGCAGCTGTAACGAAATTTGACGCGAAAGTGAATTGAATAACTTAAATTCAGTCCCAATGTGCCTGAGGTGGAAGAGATTGTTTATTTTTTATCTGTGTACCAAAAGAAACAACAAACTTTGATGAAATACATAATTCTGTAATTTCTGAAAATTTCTTCTGTTGTTTATATAGAACAAATTTAGTCGCACTTCATTTTGATGATTTTCTTTTGTTTATTCTCTAATAATTATAATGGGTGTAAACTTCAACAGCCAATTCAGGTATCGTTGAACATCTTATGTTTTTGCGCTTATCAAAGCGGATCCCTTTATATAAAAAAAAAATACTGAAATGTGGAGAAAATTGAAATTATGTCATGAATGAGGTTCCTACATTTAAAAGCGACCTAGAATAATGTTAAAAGGCCTATAGTTTGTGAGTATGTACCAGGAATGTATGTGCTTTCAATGAAAAGATATCCCAGTCCAACTGGCAGAACTCGTAAAAGCCAAGGCTATCATCATCATCTGCTAAAAAATGTAATCGAAATGAGTTCTCATTTTATCAAAATCGACCTTAAAGAAATATCCAAATTTCTTAATAATTAATCTAGAAGTGTCCCGGAAAACATGTCGTGACGATTAGTCTGCGCGCCTTCGGGTCTTCGGTGACAACAGGCACCTTCGGACGAATCGCATATAAACTACTTCCCTTATCAGGAATAAAAATTAATAAGATCCTAAGTATGCTCGATTTTTTTTTTGTTTTCATTTTTACCGTCGTCTACTGCGTTGAGTTGTGTGGCCACTACAGCAACCTCTCCTCTTCTTCTGGGGGCCCCATAAAAATGTATTGTTCTATTCACCCACGTCTGGGTTCATCATATTTGTAGCCAGCTTCATGCTATAGGCTCGTCTTCTTGTTGCTTGGTGTCAAGTAGTACGTCATTGTGAATCAATGACCCAAGCGTCAGATGCTGCTACTATTGATTCCGGTCGTGCCCTGCGCTCCCAATCGATATGGTGGAGACGCACTATTTTTGCTGTGAAATCTCGAACACATATCTCTCGTGAGGGTGTTTAATGCTATTGGATGCTCCAAAACTCTTTCTAGTGCATCGCTTTCTTCTTCAAAACGGTTACAGTACAAAATTACATGCTCTGCACTCTCCACTGTGTTGGGGCAATCTGGACAGAAATGGTTGTCTGCCACGTTAAACCGATGCAGGTATTCTTGAAACATGGGTGTTTCTAGTCCAGCTAATTGGGTGAGGGCATAGTCTATGACCGCGTGTTTTCTTGTAAGCCACTCATCGATGCACGGAAGAGCAAGTATGTATGTACGTATGTTTTTAATTATGCAAATATATGTGCCCTCTACTCTCTTAATATCTCATTTTCAGTAACTCCATCTCACAGTCTCTTAGTAGTATAGGGTGACTCCATAGTGATGCAATTCTTTGACAGCACTAATTTATGATATGCTAATTTTTTTTAATTTTTCAGACAATTGGTTTTACGGGCTTTGAAAAAATTAGTCGTGAATCGATACTCACAATTAAGCATTGCAATGAGGCACATTTTAAGGTACTAAAAATCCACATGTCAGTCAAGAAAAAAATATGCACGCACAACAAGTTACTGTTTGGTGTAGTTTTTGGACTGATCACCAAACCGTTTGGCTTGAACTAGATGACATGGACTTGGATAATATATGGTTTCGATGCCACATAGCGCGCAATACCCTACTTCTTCGCGCGATAACCACTTACGCGATTTTAACCGAGTTTAACAAAACTCGCCAGTCGTTTCTTTCTCATCAAGTCCTTCTTCACCTGATCTTTCCAACGCAGGGAAGGCCTTCCGCTTTCTCTGCTACCACCAACTGGTACCACATCGAATACTTCAGAGCCGGAGCTCTTGTATCTATTCGGACGACATGACCCAGCCAGCGTAGCCGCTGTATCTTTATTCGCTGCGCTATGTCTATGTCTACGTAAAACTCATACATCTCATCGTTCCATCTCCTGCAATATTCGTCGTTGCCAACGTGCAAAGGTCCAAAAACCTTCCGCAGAGTCTTTCTCTCAAACACTCCAAGCGTCGCTTCATCGGATGTTGTCATTGTCCACGGTTCTACGCCATACGTTAGGACGGGCATGATGAGAGCCTTGTAGTGTGTTAGTTTAGTTTGTCTAGAGAGGACTTTAATACTCAGCTGCCACAATGCCATGCAGCGAACAAAATTCTCAGATACCACAGTTTAAGCGCCACTTTAAAAAAAAATCACTACGTCAAAATTTGTTGTGTTTTATTAAAAAAAAAACCTGCGGTCTTATTGAATGACCCTGTATAACTGCTCTTAAGAAATTTCATAAGCTTAGACTCCTTAGGATTTTACCATTTTTATTTCATTTCATGATAATCATTACGCTCTTATAACATTTTATGCAACAACTAATTCATCATTAAAATAAAAAGCAAAATAAAATAAAATCTAATAAAACACAAACTTACCGGTGTCCAAGTGAGCAACCAAAAATACAAAAGTTGACGAGCATCCGTTGAAGATGCTTCCGCGCACCGCGGTCTCACCCTTAATGGCGCATCAATTTCATCGGTCCATCGTTGCTAGATGAGTTATCGTTCGAATACAGTAATTCTTATGAACAGTCGCTGGTGTTGATTAGTTTTCAAGCTGCGTTTCCCATCATCATAAGCCGCCTCAATAGCAGTAACGCTTTATTCATTGCTTTTTTACATTTTCTTTGTACACTTCTTCAACTCGCTTTTTGTTTGGTTGCTTACAACAACATTTCCTTATCGACTTTGTTCTTTCCTGTTTTTGTTGTTTTTGTAGGTTTTGGTTTTTTTTTCTTGTTCATCTCAATCATTAATCCATTGGGGCCCTTTTTAACGCAAGCTATCAAAATTTTTATGATTTCTAGTGAAATTTCTCTGTTGCGCACTCTTTGCTTTCTTACCAATTTTAGTAAATTTATTTACTATGAAATTCAATATTTTGTTAATTTTTTCTTGTCAGTTGGCTGTTGACTACTTTGTTTTTATTGTTTTCTCTTGGCGTTCTCTATTGTTTTTATTGCATTTTAGTTAACTCTTATTCCGAGCGTTTTGTGTTTATAATGAAGAATGTCTTGGAGTAGTCGATAAGTATCGCTGTTTAATGTTTTGATAAGCAAATAAATTAGTAATTTAGTAGTTATAATGTTATAAGTATTTACATAGAGGGAACACCTGTGTGAATGGATAGAATAAAAAAAAGCAGATGAATATAATAGAGAAGGTATTATCATCGCTTTTTGATGCTTAAGCGAATTTACTGCTTTCCTTATAAATTATTTTACTACTTATTTTTAAATTTCAACAAGAAATTTATATTGAATCGCTAGCCGAGAAACACTTGCTTTATTGATTAGTATTCTAGATAATTAAAAAAATGCTCTTTGAAATTAATTGTTCAAGGGAATCTCTTTGTGCTGGTGATAGGTAATTATAGCTCGGAACTTTTTATATTCACCCGTCCGTTATCGACAATGTGCTTCAAGCGGGATAAAACTAAGAAAAAAAATTTTAACAATTTGAATTATCTGTTAACTGTTTACCATGAAAATTTCACGTTGACCGCCGTAACCGAATAGGTTGGTGCATGACTACCATTCGGAAGTCGGAGTGCGTAGTTTCGAATCTCTATGCATGAAACAGCAAATAAATAGAAAAAGTTATTTCCTAATTGCGGTCGCCCCTCTGCAGGCAATGGCAAGCCTCCGAGTGTATTTCTGACATGGAAAAGCTCCTCATAAAACCCATTTGCCGTTCGGAGTCGGCTTTAAACTGTAGGTCCTTCCATTTGACGAACAACATCCGCAGGAGGAGGTCGGCCAAACAGCTAACAGAAGTGTACTCGTCGATTATTTATTTAGTTTTTTTTTACATATGCAAGAAGGAGATTGTGTCTCTTTGTTGATGCAGACGAATTCGTATAGTGCTTCTCATGCTAGTTGACTCCAATTAGAAGCGCCAAGTGTAGTCAAACCTTCCACAAAAGTAACAATATCTTCTGTCACCACCAGCAGAATACGTGGGACTAAGAAAAGTTCAGTAAAAAAATACCATTATTTTTATTTTTTCAAAACATTTTAAAACGCCATTAATTTTGTTATAGTTTTATGATGTTTCATTTAAAATTTCAGAAAAATCGGTTAAAATGGAGGGGAGAAAACGTCAAATAATTGATGCAATGTTCGTGAAATTCCATCAGCGACGCAGCAGAAAATTCGTTACTCCTTACTTTGCGGCTTTCGAAGTGAACTGAAGAATTTGAATATATTCAATGAGTATTGAGCATACAAACGGACACCATATCCGTTAAGACTATTTGTAAGTGGTATTAAAGATTCCAGAATTGATATTTTTTTATGGAGGACGAACCTAGAGATAGACTGCAAAAATCGTCGACCGACGAGATAAATGTAGCCTTGGTGAAGCGAACAATTGACGGAGAGCTACGAATGGCACAGTAAATAATATGCAGCGAATTGGACTTGAATGCTATGGTAGTATCGCGAATATTGAATAATTATTTGCAATACACCAAAAAATCTGTCCATGGGACTCCCCGAATTTTGAATGAGAATCAAAAAGAAGCTGGAGTAAATTTTGTTCAATATTTTTTAGAAAATTCGAAAATATTTAATGTGATCAACTGTAATGTGATCGTAACAGATGAGGAAGCTTGGTTTTTTAAGGAAACCAAACAGCAGTCCATGATATGGAGCCCGAAAACAACAAAGCCAAATATGAAAGCCAGGCAGTAAGAGTCAGCAACACAAGTTATGATCTGGGTTCACTTCGCCAGAACATAAATGCTGCTATTCCGTTAGATTCTTCTCAGACAGTAACTGTCAAAGGGCGTACTGAAAACTGTTAACGAAAAGTGTTCAAAAATTTACTTGAAAATAGGAGTAACAGCACCGCTACTTTGAAATTTGAAAGAAAAATTTGAGAGGAAAAGTCTTTGGTAGCAAAGAAGAGACAGTAAATGCGGTTAATCTTGACCTTAAGTAGCCGCAAAAACGCGATTTTGTGGACTATTTTTAATAGTTGATTTATAGATTGAAAAATGTATTGCAATAATGGTGATTATGTGGAGAAGATAAAGAATAATAAAGTTTGATAATTGAAAAACAAAAAAAATATTAATAACAATAAAAATACGTATCCTTTCTTCAATTCAATTTACCGAGCTTTTGTTAGTTCACCCCTACTATCACGTCTAGATCATTTGTATCTATTAATAGGACGTGTTCAGAGAAGCCAAGGCTTTATTTACTAGGTAGAACTCGCTCGCTCATGCAGCAATAGATCAATGATCCCAGACATGCTACAGCATTGGTCCGTAGTGTATAGGAGAGGAGGTTTCAGCTCTTAATTTTCATACGCTGTTCCACGAGCAATTTTTTTTCTCTTCAATGAGGCGAAAAATGCAAGACAAAGGCATTTAAATCTATATCTATAATAAATCTTTTTGTTTGACACACAAGAAGGTTAGCCGTGTTTTGGTGTGCTCGGTAATTTCCTGCTATCGAGAAGAATGAGGGAAAAAATCTGAAGTTTTCTGGCCAAAAAGAAGAGCGTAATCTTGCCCCAATCACTACACTCACCAGAATTGACCCTTTGCGAATTTTTCTTCCTTCCAAAACAGAAAATACCTATGAATAGAAGAAAACAATTGTAGAGATCGAGTCCGCATCGTTGAAAGAGCTCAGGTCATATTAAAACGTGTTTTGGTCAGAGGTGGTTCGAAGATTGAGAAAGGGAGAAAAACAAAAAGTCACTTTACTTCGTTATTCGGCACTCTTGCACTAGTCTGGCAAAATAAAAACATTAATACGCACACCAAACTTTGAATTTTCAATGCATGCGTCGAGTCTGTTGTTGCTTTAAAACATAAAAGGTCACCGCAATGATCACAAGGTATCGCAAAACGTTCATTAAGCGCTGTGTGCGCCACATAATGCGAATTTTCTGGCCTCGAACTATATCTAACACCGAGTTACTAAGGAAGGCAAATCAATCCGATGTGACGTCTGAAATCCGCAGAAGGAAATGGCAAAGGTTCGGTCACATCCTGAGAAAGAGTGACGACAACAATCGCCCTACAGGGGCTGCGGATGGAACTCCTTTCAACTGACAGGACGAAATATAGACAGACCACGAGCCAACTAGCGCCGTTCCACGGGAGCTGAAATGAGGTCAATGCATACGATCTCAAATGAACTCAGAGCCCTTGCCCAAAACCGTATTCGATGGCGAAGAGGAGTTGTTGATGGGCTACGTTCCAACTAGGAGTTATATGCTCTCATATTTAATATATAATACATATTAGTTTGGGGAAAAATAAATCCATTATTTACTCGATAGATGGTTGTAGTGATCGATAGCTCGTAAAGTATCGATCAAACAATTTAAAGTTTATGCTCGTTGTCAAGATGACATTTCACACTAAAAAAATTCGTTTGCTGTTTTTTGTTTGTGCCATTCAGTTGTGAGTTACAGGGTGTCAACAATAGAAGTCATCAGTTTACAGTTTTTCTTTGTTAAAGGCGAAAATACTAAAATGCAAACCAGGCCACTGAAATTATGAATAGGGTTTATGATGCCGATACTGTAACAGCTAATTACGTGCAATTTTGATTTCGCCGACTCCGTTCAAGCATTTTTGATGTTAAAGCTGCACTTCGCACTGGCAGGACCATTGTCAAAAATGTAGATAAAATTGCAAAAAATTACATTAGATGCTTACCATTTCAATTCAACCGGGCTATTCGGGTCATGTTCTTCGATTTCGATGTAACTCAAATATGTTGCTCTTTGGTCAAAATAATGAGACACGTATTTTTTGGTTCGCCCGAAAAAAATTTTTTTCAAGAGTTATCGGCAATTTTGTTTTTCGGCTCAAACTCGATTTTTTTTAATTATATAAGAAAAAAATTTTTTTAAATGCCCATAACTTAGTCAAAAATGAACCGATTTTAATAACTCTGGGTTCAAAATGATCGTAATTACTTACACGAGCGACTTCATGTAGAAACAATTGCAAAAAAGTAGTTGAAATTTTTTTATTTAGCAAAAAAGAAAAAAATTGAAATTTTTTCGAAATTCAATATTTCAAAAAGTGTATTTTTATTTTTTTTATTTTTTCCAAATCAAAAAGACATCTCAAACTTTAATTGAGCTGAATGCCTAGTGGCTAAAATGAGTTGTTTTTGAGTAATGAATTTTTGAGTAAAAACCCTGTTTCGCACTTTTTGTTTTTTGCAAAATAAAACATTTTCAACTATTTTTTTGCAATTATTTCTGCATGAAGTCAGTAAGTAAGTAATTACGATTATTTTGAACACAGAATCATTCAAATCGGCTCATTTTTGACTAAGTTATGAGTAATTAAAAAAATTTTCTTATATAGATTCTTTCCATTTCAATTCAAAAGGGCTATTCGGGACATGTTCTTTGATTTCGATGTAACTCAAATATGTTGCTCTCTGGTCAAAATAATGAGACACGTATTTTTTTGTTCGCCCGAAAAAATTTTTTCAAGCTTTATCGGCAATTTTGTTTTTCGGCTCAAAATCGATTTTTTTTAATTATATAAGAAATTTTTTTTTTAAATGCCCATAACTTAGTCAAAAATGAACCGATTTTAATAATTCTGGATTCAAAATGATCGTCATTACTTACAGGAGCGACTTCATGTAGAAATAATTGCAAAAAAGTAGTTGAAAATGTTTTATTTTGCAAAAAACAAAAAGTGCGAAACAGGGTTTTTACTCAAAAATTCATTACTCAAAAACAACTCATTTTAGCTACTAAGCATTAAGCTCAATTAAATTTTGAGATGTCTTTTTGATTTGAAAAAAAAAAAAATACACTTTTTGAAATATTGAATTTCGAAAAAATTTCAATTTTTTTTTCTTTTTTGCTAAATAAAAAAATTTCAACTACTTTTTTGCAATTGTTTCTACATGAAGTCGCTCGTGTAAGTAATTACGATCATTTTGAACCCAGAGTCATTAAAATCGGTTCATTTTTGACTAAGTTATGGGCATTTAAAAAAAAAATTTCTTATATAATTAAAAAAAATCGAGTTTAAGCCGAAAAACAAAATTGCCGATAACTCTCGAAGGGCGAACAAAAAAATACGTGTCTCATTATTTTGACCAGAGAGCAACATATTTGAGTTACATCGAAATCGAAGAACATGACCCGAATAGCCCGGTAGAATTGAAATGGAAAGCATCATTGCATTTGCGCAGAAATTTTACGCAAACCTAATTAATTTCACTAATTCTACCAGTTAAGTACAGAAGTACTTAAGTATTTATTTATTATATTGTTTGACTTGCACATCACCCTTTTTTTAGTATCACTATACTTTGACCAGCAACAACACTGATATCATCAACCCCGCCAACTGCCTATACTTATCTACTTTTTGACCATCAATTGCGGATATCCTTTTTGCAATTTTTTACGCGAAATTCATTACTTACTCGCCCATGCTAAGGTGCAAAGTGGAGGCATTCGTTATGCCATACACAAAAACAAGAAAAGTGAAAAAAATTAAATAATAAAGGGTTGCAAAAATTGTGCGTGCGTGCAAGTATTGTTACATCGATTAATGTAGGTGGACGGAGCAAAGAAAAAAGAAAAACAAAAAATAAAAAAAGACTGGAACACGAATTCTTCAGTGTAAAAGGGTTCAATTTTTTAGTGGCACATATTTTCATTTATTTTTACTTTATTATTTTGCGAACATTGGCCCGCGGCAAACAAGCGCAATAAAAGCATAACGAATGACGCATTCAATCAAACAAATATAAAAAGGAAAATCGTATTGAATGCCGCACAGATTGATGCAGAGAAGATCGGCATACCGAATATGTGCAGCATTATAAGAATCGTCGTCATCACCATCACCATCACCATCACCATCACCAACACCACCATAATAATAATATTGCGCAACCTCACTTAGCGGCCTTTAATGTTACGCCTGTCGAGGTATGAAAACATGTACAAGTACTTATGAACGTGTGCGTTTGTGTGTGTGAGCACATATCCCACCCGTCTTCCGGTTGTCGTATTTCCGCTGTCATTTGAGTTATTGATGTGTGATCCAACTATGTAGCGTACAAACACACAAACTCACACATCAGATACGAGTATAGCCCAGAGCAGGTTTGCTATTATTTTGTGGTAGAAATATTTGTTAGTGCGTATGTGCGTACAGGCGAGAAATATACTTCTGTATGCGCAATCTAGAAAAACCGAGTTTCTAAGTCATATATCATGCTAATGTACGCAGATTTACAACAACAAGAATCCACAGAAATATAAAACACTCACACAAACACTGATTTCAGTGTAAGCAAACGTATTTTTGTATTTTATTTTGTAGAGATTTTTACTGTTCAGGATAAAAGTATTACATATTTTATTGAAAGGGTTTTCCTCATCATCGCTCATCCCTTCCATTTACTATAATTTTTTATATAATTTGTTTTTTTTTTAGTTGTTTGCAAAAACTCGATTTTGATGTTTTCAGCTTAGCGAAAAGCGTATTTTCATGTCAACTGTCAACCTTCAATTCTTTATTGTTTTATAATAACTTGCAAATTTTACACAAACAAACAAGTGGAGAAAGAAATCGTTATTCCATATTTTGTGTTATTCATAGGGGGAAATGTGGGTTGCAACCCAGAATTTTTGCGTATCTACCATCGGCTGCCATAGCTGAATTGGTTAGCGCATGACTACCATTCGGAAGTGCGCTGTTTCGAAACCCCGGCCACGAAACACCAAATTATGGAATAAACTTTTTTTACAGCGGTTGCTCCTCAGCAGACCATGGCAAACCTCCGAAGGCATTTCTGCCTTTTTTTATTTAGTGAAAAAGTTATTAAAAAACTTAACATAACAAGTTGAACGAAGCAAGCCGATGACGATGATGTTACACCGAAAATAATTTAAAGGGTGGTTAAATTTCAAGGGTCGATGTTGAATGTGAACCACACCTAAACGCCAACGGCACCGTTGGACTTCTTCCTTTGGAGTTATTTGAAAGAACAGGTGTACGTCGATAAGCCAGCAACAATTGAGGCCACGGCGGCCATTTGGCCGATATTTTGTTACACGCGTAATTCATCCATACCAATATTATCATAATAAAGAGAAATGACAATAATTTCCAAAAAAACTGTATTTTATTCAAAATCAATACCTTCCCTTAAAACTTAACCACCCTTTATGTAAGTAATGAGATTTGGTATTGACTATTTCTACCAAGTAGATTCATATTCAATGAGCCCGGGCTGAAATCACTCTGCAGACATAAAAAACCAAATGATAACAAGTGTTTATTCTCATAGCGATCCTCCCACGGTAAGCAATGGCAAAACCTACGAGGATATTTCTGCCACAAAAAGCCATCTGCCATTCGGAGGCGGCATAAAACTGTAGGTCCCTACATTTATTGAAAAAGATGCGCAGCCAAATAGGAGGAGGAGCACCCGAAATTTTAATTTTTTTCTAAATATTAATGTGTGTGTGTAATGGAAATAAAAATTGAAAAATATAATATATCGGGTTATAGTTTGCCAAAGAAATCTAACGTGGCACTAAATTTCACTGAAATTCATTATACCAAAGTGATTGAGGTTAATTTGTGGTACGACCATAATTAGAGTAAGACAAGAATTCAAAATTTTTTTGTTGTTTGAAATTTTAATATATATTATTTAGTGTTTATTTTTGTACGGTTTTTGCATACAAAAAATTATTCGCGGAATATAAAGGAACTATTTATATTTTCTTTGATATATTGTGCATTCAACAAGTGATTTTAATCGCGGATATAAGCATGTGTTGTTAAAAAATAAAATGGAATCTTCGAACGCGTATAAGAGGCATATTTTGCATTTTCTTTATAAAAGTGGTAAAAATGCAACAACTGCTGCTGCAGAAATAAACTCTGTTCACGGAGAGGTCTGTGCAAAAGTGGTTTTCGAAATTCCGAAGTGGTAACTGCGACTTGGCGGATGCCCCGCGCGCTGGTCATTCTGAAGTCTTTAACTCCGACGCCTTGCTCGAACTCGTGGAAGCTGAGCCAAATTTGATAGTCGATATGATAGCTCAGAGGTTAAATTCATTGCATGGAACAGTACACAGGCACTTGGTTCAGATGGGAAAGGTTTCAAAGCTGGGAAAATGAGTTCCGCATAGACTTTCCGTCGCCAACCTTTAGCAGAGAGTGAATGTGTGTTCTCAGCTGCTGCAACGTTACTATTAGATAATGGTTAGATAAAGATGAAACACCAGAACCGACCCCTAGAGATGGTCTTCACCCCAAGAAGATTCTCCTGTCTATTTGGTGGGATATGGCGGGTATTGTTTATTATGAACTTCTGGAACCAAACCAGACGATAACAGCTATCAAGCCTGAATGAGGCACTTAAAAAAATCTACCGTCTTTAGTGAATAGACGCAAAGTTTTGTTTCACCACGACAATGCAAGACCTCATACCGCAAGGCAAACATTAGACAAGCTGAACGAGCTCGGATGGGAGCTAATGCCACATCCACCATACTCTCCGGATATTGCACCTTGTGATTATCACCTTTTCCGTGGGCTTCAATCACCTATGAGTAACAAGAACTACTTCTCAAAAGAAGCTATAAAAAGGGATATCCAAGCGTATTTCGGCTCCAAGGACAAACAACTTTTTGAGCAGGCAATTAAAAATTTGCCTGAACGTCGGGAAGGAGTTGTAAATAATGAAGGAAAATATATTATTGATTAATAAATACTTTAAACATGTTTTTATTAATTTTAAAACCACCTTTAAAAATCGCACGAGCTTATGGACTGACCTGATATGTTATACCTTATACCATTCTTTCATACCCATACCCTGGGCCACATCAAATTTGGACTCTTGTGCAGAACTTTGCCTATTCCTTAAATTTGCTTGTTTCAACACAGGAACGAGCTTCTCTGCCTTGTAGATTCATGTTGTATATACAATCGACGCATACAGTTCTCGCTGTTGATTCCAGCTGCAATGGCCTATGATGACTTGAAATGATCACTCTTGGTAAGAGTCACAATTAAATTATCAGTAGTGCTAGTCGTTTTCTTTATGGCACCACGTCGTTCTGTGGATTTTTTGGGCTTAAGGACATTTACAACAAAATGTTGTGACTCAGCAATAACTTTGTACAATTTTTTTTTTTTTGTTTTGTTTTCGAAGATTGACATCTTTAACTCATATTTTCCTAAAATACCCAAAAGAAAGCGCACGCTGTAAAATCGAAAAGTGCAAAATAAAATAGCTGAGTAATTAAATAGCATAAATAATTTGAGTTTATATTGAAAAGTGCAGTATTGCTTAGTAATGTATTCGAAACTGCATTAACGTCTATTAGTTGAAAAAAAAAGATTTTGAAGTAAAGAAGTCTAGTGAGGAAGTGCAATAGAATTTTTGCGACAAACTTAAAAAAATAAAGATTCCGAGATGCTGGGTGCTGATGAAGACAAAGCAAAAATGGAAAATGTTGAGGCTGAACCATTTATTAATTGATTTTGCTTTTCGCTTTTTCAATACAAGTTTTCAAGATAACTTGGATTTCAGTTTCTAGCCCATATGCATATATTGCTAATTAGTTATTGTATGTAAGGAACCTGTTTTTTAATAAACTACATAAATAAAAATAAAAAAATATAAAGGCAAACTTAGATGACCCTTTGAATGAAAATATTGCAGTCGAACAATTATTGGATGATGCTAAGAAGCTTACAGACATAATTGTCAACTTAGTGCTTTATGCACTTGATTTAGTGCTATTTCAAAATTATAATGTCAAAAAAAGATGAGTGCCTAGTGCCCTAATTAGTGTTTTTTTGAAATTTTTAAATTTTAATATTTATTACTACTTCGGAATTTCGGGTTCAAGTTATGACTTGCAAACACTCAGCTGGTCTGAATAAATTTGAAAATGTGGCAAATTTGCATTTCGGTTCTTGTCATTGCCATACTCAAAAATCGAAGCTGAACGTGTTTTCAGGGCAACGAATACTTTCAAAAGCAAAATTCGTTTGCCACAAGTTACAAATAATGAGGAAATAGAAATAGAAAAATATTTCGCGATATAACTTGCGCATTTTAAACATATAGAGGCAGATATTTAAATGAAATGAATTACCATATTATTGAATTAAATGATAAATTATCTATTTTTCACTTTTGTTAAATTCAAATAGTAGTGAAAAGTATTCTTTGATTTAAAAAAATGCAAACATAATGTTTTGTCCGCTCTACCAAAATTCATTGCCGGAACCTGATATATTTTTTTTTGTTGCTCAGTGTAAGATAGATGGTAAGAGTAAAGAAAATGCGAATTCATTTGAACGAACTATCGATGGATGAACTCCACTATACATATTACATATCCTATGTATATAAGTATAAATGTGATAAATATAGTGTATGGGAAATACGTACGATTTACACAAATTTACAACACGTGATTTACAATACTTTTCACTAAATATTCCACGAGTCTGTCACATTTCATTTTCCAGCATTTTTTCCAATTTTTTTTCTCGCTACAATTTCATTTTCTGCCAATATTTCTTGTATCAACTAACATTTTTTTGTGTTGCCACTTCAATATTGGCTGTATAGATCAATTTTTGCTGACACATGCAAAAACACATACATACGTACAATTTACATAAATATATTGATAAGTGAATAGCAACCTGTGTCAAATAAATTGCTTTCACAGATTTGGCAAAAAGACAAGCACAAACACATACATATGTACATGTACGCACCCTGTAGGGAGAACTTGCATTTGTTAATAAGTTTCTGGTTCAGAACTAGTTCGACATCGACAAAAGAGTAGTGACATTTGCCTTAACAGCTAGACGATAATACAGCCGCAATGCAAGTACAAACAATCGAGGGCGCTAAAATACGACCGTAACGTCCAGAAATGATGACAACGGTTTTGATTCAGTAAGTTGCTATGTTGAGTATAGCTGGAAGGGGTTGCGTTCTATTCGAATTCAAAAAATGTATATAGGTTATTGTTGTTATTACGCCACATTTGATTTTTATTTGTGTGTTAATCGTAATTTATAAACTGAAGTTGCATCATTTAAGAAAAAATACGAAAAAGAGAAAAGTGGGGTTTTTGAATGAATAAGGAATCTAACCACTTACATACTTCCTGCAAGAAACTGCACAGTTCAATTATTCTCAATGACATTGTCTAGCTTTGGGAGGACGCTCAATTGATATTGAGGAGGGTGGAGGAGTAATCCAAACTTCGAGGAGAGTCCATTTACTGAATGTTTATTTACTTTATCCATTTACTGACTATTTATCAATAACCTATGTGGGAAAGATCTACTGCTACTGTTGAGAAGAGCACTGAAAAACTTTTCAAACAATCCACATGTCTAAAACCTATTATAATTCAGAAGTCTGTTGAGAATTGCATTGCCATTCCGCTAGGTGTTTGAAATAATGACAAAATATGGTTACTCGCTTAGAGATAAACAAATTGCCGTAACAAATACTGCTTCTGAACTATTTAAAAAAAAATGTACCGGAGGCAATTGTCACCTCTCAGAATATCACGGTGTAAAATTTACCATTAACTTCAAAAAATGTAAAGAGAAGAAGAGAAAATCATTAGAAACGAAACAGTTCGGTACTCGGTGATTTCCGGACGTTGAAGAGAATCCAAAGGGTGTAGTCAAAGATAAATAAAGAGTGCTATTTTTTGCTATTGAAGTCGAAAAATTGGATTTATTTTCTTTGTCAAAACTCATTCTTGACATACTGTAAGAAACAACAACGGCTGATTGGAACAGCGTAAGAATACATGTGAAATGAGCGAGCACAATTCGGTCAATAATGAGAGTAATTTTGATTGTCACGTCATCGGGGATTCAGGACAGAATTCTGGCCACTTATTTCACATATATACTCTCACTCGCCCAATCAGTCGTTGTTCGGATGATAACGAAGCAGATCAACTGATGCCTTCAAAATCGCTGAGAGCTTGTTAATGGTCCTATGCTGGCCACACCTCTGCACTCTGTGCATCGTGCAAACCTCCTGTCGAATCCCCTATGACGTAGCAGTCGAAGTTACTCTCACAATTTTGCTTCTGAGGGTTGGCTCCTTGTAATCTATAATCCTCGGATTTCCCTACAGGGTATGTAAAAAACAATCTCTGTTCGTGTGTAAGTTTGTAAATGTTTTCATTGCTGTAGTCAGTATAGTTGGCAAATGTCATGCATTTGATTTTCACATGCATACATACATATGTGTGTATATGTGTACGTACATGTGTAGATTTGCTTGAATGAATGAATGAATGATTTCCATTTGACATTGATGACATTTATTTATTTCGTGCGAAATGGATATTTTGGCAGGTCGATATGTTAGAGTTTTTCTTTTAGCATACAGTTTTGCTTAGGAGAAGTTTATTTTTTTCAGTCTACTCGAAAGCTATGTGATTGTTTATGTAACACTCAAGCACTGCAAAAAATTGAAGTAAAAAAAGCGACATTGAAGTAAATCACATTTATTTTTATATGAAAAGTGGTCGAAAGTCTCAAATCTCACGTAGATACTTACGAGTATAGCCGCTCGGGAATATAAGAAGAGTAAGAGTGTGGGTGTACTTATATCATGTGCTTGGCAGGGCTTATGCTTTACTTTTAGTGCCCGTCTTGATGCTGTCCTACAAATAGAGTGACCTACAGTTTTAAGCCGTATTCGATTTTGGTTTTTTATGAGAAGCTTTTTTCATAGCAGAAATGCACTCGGAGGTTTGCCATTGCTTGCCGAGGGAGGACCGCTATAAGAATAAACGTTTGCTATCGTTTGGTGTTTCATGCCGAGGTCCATCGAGCCCAGGTCCATCGAACACAAACCCTCTTGGTAGAAATATTTTAATATCAAATCTCATTACTTACATATATTGTTTTCGGTGTACCATCTGGATGGTCTGGTAAGCAACCGGAAGACTTCGTTCGACATCTTATGCCTCGTTTTTGTAACATAATGTTTTTCGACAAAATTTTATGTGAAGTGCTAATATCTGGAAATTTCTTATACAGGATGTCTGGTGGCAGAATTAGGTTTTAAATTTAAAGTTTCTCCCTAACCATTGAGCGTATGCATGGAGAATGGACCGCGTTAGCTTCATTTTTCGTGCGGGCTATTTAGTCACGATGTCGTAGTAGGCGTGTGATCAAAATGTGTTCCCAATCGAAACGAACGTTCGACGCTTACCAGATGCCCCAAGTGAAGATTTAATTCGTTCATGGGTACGTAGGATCCAACCAATGAGTTCGGTGACAAAAAACCCACGGTCGGACATCCAGAATAAATAAAAAGATTGAACTCATCGCTAACAATCTGTTAAGCCATTTTAGTGACCGCTCAGGTCACCCAATCTTACACCTATGGTATTTTTTCTCTTTTTTCCAAAAGTAAAGCCTATGAACCAAATCCAGCAACCATCTCAGCACTAAAAAATATCGTTAGCGAGGTCAGTGGCAACTCGGCATCATGTATCCGACGTAATGGTCAACATTTAGAAAAAAATAAGGTCCGCACTTGCCTTCTTTCAAGTAGTTATTGAAATAAAATCGTATCATTAGTAATTTTTTAACTTAGCTTTTAATCCTGCTTCTGCCACCGGTGACTCTGTTAATGTTTCCCTCTCTTTTTTTACTAATTCCATTTTGTTCAGTGTACAGAATTATCCATAGCTACATGTACGAGTACATACACTTCCTGCTTCATTCAATCATTCGATTATGTATGTATGAATTCGCATCATGCATCATGTGCGCTCCCACGTGGCTCTGGCTGGATGGCTTTGTCACCGGTTACAACATTTTTTGTGCATTAAAAAATAAGATTTTCACAAAATTCGCAAAATACTATGCGAAAAGCAAAAAAGATTGATTACCAATCGATGTGAGTGTCTTTGAATGCTTCCTTGGTTGTGATAAATTACTAGTTTAATGAAAATTACACGACTTTCGAAAGTCGCACTACCTGAAACGCACTACCTAAAATTCTTCATTTCCTGAGGAAAAGTGAAAAACATATTTCTTACATTATAATAAATATTTTATAAAATCACAAGGAGCATCCAAGGATCTTTTCAGAAACTAATATTGTCCAACACAGGTTCCTTTATTTCGCATCAACTCCTTTCTTCATCAGCGGAGCTCGCGACTTTTGAGTGGTCGCTACAAAGTGCTGATAAAGAAGATTTTTATTATCTTTGGCGTACTTAGTTTGCTTAAGGCCAAATGTGATATTTATCGCCTAGAAGATGCATGCTGCTCCTCCGCCGATAGTTGTGCCACATACCAACTTCAATTTGCTATTCAGCCAATGGTTCAAAATCAGGCAAACCTATTTTTTATCTTTGTCGAGCGGGTCAACGATTATAGAGAGTCAAAAGATCAGCTGTGCCATTTTCCTACAACTTTGGCAAGCTCCATTTCGTTCCTTTATAACCTTCTCTGGAAGGAAGTAATTAGGAAGTATAGCCGAAGTCTGTCTGGACAACTCAAATATTTGAATATTACCCTAAATTGACGATCTTAAGGTTTAACCAATATTTTCTGCTTGAAATCGTTTCCCTTACTTCACAAGAGTGGCCAGCAGAGTTTTACTCAACTACGAGTATCAGCTAGTCTTGGCGGCCGTCGTAGTCGCCTGGGTTGGTGCGCGACTACCAATCTGAAGTGCATGAAACGCAAAATGATAGAAAAAGTTGTTTGAATCGAGGAAGTCGACTGATTTCCCTTTTCCATCACGTCAATGCACCAGCTCACGCCGCAGCAGTGAAGGAAGTAAAAGGGGAGTAATACAAATATGATCCCAACTCATTTCACATCCTCTCTATTCTCCAGACTTGACTCCCTCAGAACCCTCGGATTGCTATTTGTTCCCCAATTTGTAGAAATGGCTGTCGGCAAAAGGATTTTATTCAAACGAGGAGGTGAGTGCAGAAACGAGCGGCAATTTTTCAAACTTGGGCAAATCTTATTATTCGACAAGGATCAACACACTAGAATAGCCTGGGATGAAGCGTATAAGAGAGGAGACTATGTCAAAAAATAAAATAAGACTTTTCGAATGATCTTCGTACAGCTAAAAGGCGCTAATGCATTGATGAGATTTCTGCTGAGTAAATTCCATTACCTATCTCTCAATATAGCATTTAGCAATTCGGCCGCCGTAGCTGAATAGGTTGGTGCATGACTACCATTCGAAATTCAGAGAGAATGTAGGTTCGAATCTCGGTGAAACACCAAACTGAAGAAAAAGTTTTCTCTAATAGCGGCCGCTCCTCGGCAGGCAATGGCAAACCTCCGAGTGTATATTCGCCATGAAAAAAGCTCCTCATAAAAAAAACTCTGCCGTACGGAGTCGGCTTGAAACTGTAGGTCCCTCCATTTGTGGAACAACATCAAGACGCACACCACAAATAATCAAAATGGGTGTAAGCGCCAATTATATATGTATATAATATGCTGCTTCTTCACGTCCAAATCTCAGGTTTCTGTTTGTATTTATTTTTGGGTTCGCATTTGATTTGGAGCTTCTCAAAGTGGTCAGCTGTAGGAAGATATCATAGAATTTAAACAAACCATTTCGTACTTTCTACATTATTATTTTTATTAAAAAAATGTAAATTAAACCCATAGAATAATAAAATTGTCCATATAATCGGTATGATCATTCTGTGATTTAAGCCTTCATGGCCGGTTCTTGTAATCTTAAAAGAATCATATTAGCTATAGAAGACAGATTACGATGGAGCTGATTTTCTCCTTTCAAGGCATAGCGTTGCATATTTCATGAGGCCTGATCCTGTTTTACTTCTCGTAGAGACTTCATCTTTGGTCATACGTTTTTAAAGACTCTTATCTACAGTGGATCCAGAATAAGAAATAAAATTTACGTCAATTTCAGATTAAGCAACGATTATTTGTCATACGACAAAAAGTTCATATAACAAAAGAGGTTGCTATCACTACTTCTATCATCACGCAAACATTCAGCACGCCCATTTCTCAGCACCCACAGTTATAATTTTAAAGTATTAGAACCCGCATTAATAGCCATTCCGGACAGAACTCTTATGATGAAAGCACCCGATTGAGCGACTTTTGGAATCGAGTTCCAGGGAAAGGTCCTATATAAGATCTAAAGACCTTTAAGGACTGGGCACGGCAAGTATCGAAAATGTTGAAACAATGATGTATATTGCCTTATAGTGACATAAGTCTAGCGTAAACATAGTTCGGTACTAAAGTCGCAACGTCTCCGCTGGCTTGAGTACGTCGAACATCTGAATACAAACGCTACAGACCTGAAAATATTCGACGGGGTACCTGTTGGTGGTGGGGGTATAAGAAAATGAGCACTCCATCTTTGTTAGAAATCCCAAGTACGAAAAAACTTGGATACCCTAAGTATTTCTAATGGGTGTCAGTTAACAAGTTAACAAGAAATGAGAAATTACTGCTGTGTTTTATTAAACTTGCTAAATATGATTTAGGCGATCGTTGCGACAGTCATGAAGAAAGGCAAGAGCTGAATTATAAAGAACCCGAGTGTCAGTAGCTGAGTTTCGTTTTTTGTCAATTCTTTTCTGAATTAAAAGCTTTTGAAGTTGTTCCTAATTTTTTAATGTTTTTTAAAATGTTTTTAAAGAAAAATACGAAACGCAGTTTTCGTCAGATAGTTAAAATGGCGTCTGAGAAAAAGTGGAACTATCTTCTACCAGTAATTTTTATTTTGGACTAAAAAAGATTTTCAGAGTGGATTTAAAACTTTGTTTTTTTTTGTTTTCTAGTCATAATTTTATGATTCTGGAAAGTATTCACGAAAAGTACAATAGCAAAAAAATATTTATACGAAAGTGTGTTTTGAATACCAGCCCAGTCAGCCAAAGGATAACCGCCGAACTCCTGCACACAAGCAAACGCAGTTCACTTAGTGTAAGTTCTCTGTGTGGACTGTGGGTTACGCACGCATACGCACCAATTAACAGCACAAATACAAACAAGCAACGGCTCCGACAACAAGCAACAATAACAACGAAAGTTGAAACAGCAAAATGCTTTGGTGCTTCGGTGTTTCGGACTGAGCAAAGCTTAGCGAAAACTCCAAGCGAAATGTTTAGCTGTGCAATGAAGTTGTTCGAATTTGCCAATAGAGCTGCGTGAACAAGCACATGTGTACATACATACATATGTACATGCGCCTACTACATATAGTTGCTAGTTTGTGTGAGAGCTGGCACTTTGCGTAGCAACAGCCAAAGTCGTAAATATTCCAAATGTCATTTTGAAATCCTAATTTACGCTTCGACGAACTAAAATGCAGCAAATGACCAAAGTCGAATTCAATGCAAGCATCAGCAACGGCAACAACAACAAGAAGCGAGACTGAAATTGCAATTTACATTGATGACAAAGGTGGAGGTGGCAGTGGAGATGGAGATGGAGGCGGAAGTGTCAGGCATTGACGGTGTGAGTGTTATTATGGAGTTGCAACATGCATTAGAGATGCTGCACTTTAACTCACCCAGCGACCAATGAAGGTGACAATGATAAGCTATCAGCCCTCAGCCTCAACGCTTTATCGTTGATGAGTGTCGTCTACTCTTCGCTGTAGTCGTACTTTCAAACACCAACAGACAGTCAGTGTGAGTGGTGGTAGACTTCCTGTAATCTTCGCAACAAAAATGCAAACTTTTGCCTCCTACTACGCAATAGGCAGCAGTCCAAGCGCTATACACCGCTAAAGGTTCACCCTCTATTCGTATTCACTTCTGTTAATGCCACATACCTTACACTACCTTTACTGCCACTCTAGTATGCCTCTATAAGAGTAGCGGCAACTACTCTTACCCAAGTTATGTGCATCTACTCACAAATATTTACTTTTGCTGCTTTTGATTTTGACTCAAATTCTGTTTTGCTCCGCTCATCAATCCTATTTTGCTTTTCCGTCGGTGAAAGTATGCAATCAGAAATTTTCAAATTTTTCTATGAGAATAGGTTAGCCAATTCCTTTGGAGCTTTCGTTGCTATACCCCTGCTACTGAGTATAAATATGTAGACTTTGTACATAATAAATTTTGCAAATATAAGAATTATAACTGCAATTGTCCCAAAAATTACTTTGATGTAAATTGCAATTGCAGCGCCTGCAGAAAAATGTAATTTTTTCTAGGTTCAGTGAATTGTTGACAGCTGCTTTGCTTGCACGTGTTTCGGTTCGTCTTTGATGTTTACCGATTCAAAAAGATGGATCAAAGAACCTGTATCAATTTTTGTTTGAAAAACGAAATTAAGTGCGCGGATGCATTCCGAATGTTGACTTTGTCATACGGAGAAGCTACTTTGGACCAAAGCAACGTTTATCGGTGGTACAAAATGTTCTCAGAAGGCCGAGAAGATATGAACGACGAAAAGCGTGCCGGACGACCAAGCACTTCAACAACAGACGAAAAAATTGATGAAGTGAAGAAAATGGTATTGGCCACTCGTCGAATCACCGTTAGAGAAGTTGCTGAGCACCTAGATTGGCTCGTGCCATTCGATTTTTTTCAATAATTTGGGCATGAGACGGGTCGCCGCAAATTTCGTACTAAAATTACTCATTTTCCACCAAAAGCAGCATCGCATGAACATTGCCAATGAGATGTTGGGCTCTATCCGCGACGACCCAAATTTGCTCCAGAGGGTCATAACTGATGACGAATCGTGGATATTTGGTTATGACGTAGAAACCAAAGCTCAATCACCTCAATGGAAGCTGCCGCACGAATCAAGACTGAAAAAAGCGCGCCAAGTTCGGTCGAATGTAGAAGTTTTGTTTACCATTTTCTTCGATTGCAGGGGCGTTGTGCATCATGAGTTCTTTCCACAGGGTAAAACGATCGATAGGGAACATTACCTGTAAGTTATGTGCAATTTGCGTGAAGCAATCCGCCAGAAACGCCCGAATTTGTGGAAGAACAAAAATTGGCTCTTGCATCACGATAACGCCCCTGCTCACACATCGTTGCTTGTGCGCGACTTTTTGGACAAAAACAACACACTTATGATGCCACAGCCACCGTACTCCCCAGATCTGGCCGCCTGTGACTTTTTCTTGTTCCCGAAACTGCAGAGGCCCCTGAAGGGACGACGCTATGCTACGGTTGACGAGATAAAGACTTCGATGCCGGAGGAGTTGAACAAGATAAAAAATTTCATGATTTTTCATCGGATTAATCGGATTTACATTTTTTTCACCGGATTAATCAGAACAAATTGTAATTTAGAAACAACTTAAATCAGAGATTGTTTCAGAACTATCACCGCACTTGTCTTCAGTTACACAAGGATATCACAATTTTTCATCGAGTTATCGTACGTACTGACGGACTGATGAACAGATCGATGAACGGCAGACAGATCCGACTAAAAATATTAATCTCCCCATTTCGATAACTTTGGTTTACCCAAACATATATTTATGTACATATGTCTAGAGTATACCGTTATGTGAACAAAGTTATAATACCCTACAGTGGGTGCTGGTGTAAAAAACTACTTAAAAAAAAGAACCAAAATAGAAATTGAAATATAAGTAAAGCAAATAAAAACGGAGTTCAACTTCACCGAATAGAATAGTATGACTCCCCAGGGTTGCATAAATTATAGAGAAAAGTATCGAAATAGCTTAATTTTTTTTCTTCCTAAAAAAACCCAGCTACTTTCACTAAACTACATGCAATATACAAACAATAGAAAAACCGGACGAGAAAAAGGGAAATAAGCAACAACAAAAAGAAATCTCAGCACAAATAATCAAATGACATGCGATATACCACAATAATGGACAAAAGAAAAAGGAAAGTCTAGAAAAAGTGTCGTAGAAAAATATTCAAAAATTGTATGTAAACAAAAATAAAAACTACAATATGTAAAAAAATCAAAGAGAAATAGTAAAAAATCAACACGCCATGGAAGGAGTTGTATGGGAAATGCAAGAAAATGACATAAATGCGCACAGGGACGATGCGCTGCGACGCTGCTGTTGGGGAATATCCTGTCTGCCTGACGACTGCCTAACTGTCAGGCTGCTGGAATGACTGCTTTGCCAGCCTGTTGTTTGTCGTGCTGCTTTTGCAGTTGTTCAATTGATGTGTAACAGCATATCCTTGAGAAAACAACAAAGCGCACGATTACTCCACCGACGCTCTTGCTAAAAAGTGGAGAAAGTAGCAGTCTTGGCCGTTGAGTGCTGTGGGGAAAATCATTGCATTGGGAGGTTGGTGCTCGTATTGAATGCTGCGGCGAGAAATCGAAGTCACTAAGGTGAAAGAACTGAAAAGTGAGATGAGCTCTAATTCGTTTTTGCTTTTTAAAGAAAATTCACACATACACGCACACACGCGCACAAATGTACTTGAATGTATTGTGTTTTTTTTTTTTTTTGGTTTTTGTTTTCGTTTTGGTTTTTTACAAGCCACCGGCACGCGTCGTGCAACATTACTCAAAAATCTATTCAACAACATATTTGAAGGGAAAGTAAGAGAAAGGTACTTTGTTTTTGTTTTTGGTATGAAAGCAACTAAAAAATTGTGATTGATCGTTGAACAATTGTCGGCAGCTTTACTAACACACTTGCATAGGCACACATGTGTGTGTGTTGGTAATGTTTGACGACCCTCCGATTAAGTTTCCTCAAAATGTGGCCACAGTTGCATAAACATTTGCTACTTAAATGTGGCAATAATATGGGTAGTCCCTGTGGTTTATTGGAGCCATGATTGAGTATCAAAATGAAACACATTTTAAATCAATGCGCTGTCCCGCGAGACTATCACTACTGCCACATATGGAAGTGTTATTTCATAAAGCGCGTCTAAGGATACTGAAGCCAAGTCTCACTTTCCCACACTGGGCTAATGATACACTTGCATTAGGCTTATGTCCCGCTGTGTGTACCTTCATGTTTTTCATAAAGCGAAAAGTACGAATTTTTGCAGAAGGAAAAAGTTGATAGAAAAATATTTTCAATACATTTTTACTCATTCAAAAAAATTGCTTAAGGACACGTGTGCAGAAAGGGTTATATTGTTTTGAGTTTGAATGCAATACAGCAGCGAATGCGCGCGAAAATGGTGTGCAATCAATCATTCAGAATTTCCTATTAGTTACTTCGTTATTGCAAAGTCTTAGTATGTTCTTACTCTGATCTGTACACGTTAAAATTGTTTTACGAGTTTCATGCGTTCTCATTTAGCAGGCCTTGGACTGGCCTTGTTTGGAGGTCTAACAATCAACTTCCTATAGCAAGAATAGAAGATTCTTTCTGAAATGTTCTCTTCGTTTCCTGACTTCTGAATCTTTCTATGCCTTCATACACATCTCGTCAGATGTTAATAAATCTAAAAACTTTCAGAAGCCGTATCAGTAACTTTTGCCTACAATGTTAATCAAGGAATAATGAACTGCCCTTACCTCTTCGAAGGGATTACTTTTAATGCTACGAAGCGCAGTCTACCACTCACTTATCCCTTCTATTGGGCAAATGTTCAAACCAAATTTGCTATCAATGCTCCCTTATCCCGAGCCACACGAGAATCCAATATAATATCCCAAAATGTTATAGTACGAGGGGCATTTGAAAAGTCCGTGCAAAACCAAAATCAATTTAATTGTTTGGGGTAAACCTTCTTTATTTTTATTATTATTTTTATTATTTATTTATTTTTTAAATCGGTTAAATGAGTCTAAAGACACAGTAGCACCAAGTTGCCCTGGCCAAATTCTTTCAGCCGTAACTCTCCGAGTTTTCCTCTGATTTGGCTGAAATTTTGACACAAAATTGCAGAAGCGTTAAGTTTTCTAAATACGTAAACAAAACACACAAAAAAAATAATAAAGGGTCACATTAGCCTAAGTCCTCACTAGCACCAAGTTGCCCTGGCTAAATTCTTTCAACCAAAGTTCTGGAATTCCCTCAGTTTTCCTCTGATTTGAATGAAATTTTTACACCGAATTGCCGAGGTATTAAGATTTTTAAATATGCAAAAACACAAAGTTAAAGGAAAAAGGTCAAATGAACCTAAAGTGTCACCAGTAGTCACAAGTTACCCTAGCTAATTTCTTTAAATCAAAGATCCATAACTCCCTCAGTTTAAAATTTATAAAAATTAAGAAAGCAAATTACAAATATAGTGCGTCTACTTACGAACTTCTCTGCGAGAAATTGCAAAATATCTTTCCTAAGCTACTGTACCGTTTTTTTTTACTTTGACAATTGTGGACCCTCTTTTGCAATATGACTCCTAGTTTGAATGCTCTCAAGTGATGAGTTTGTTCGAGGCCAACCAGTTGATTTCCAATCGCGGCTAAAAAAAAACATCACCAAGTCTAACCACAAGACCGATATCTTGACCGATTCCTTCAGCAGTAGACGACCAGGCATTTGTTCCGAAATTTACTTTGAGTCCAAACAACTGACGAACTCTTTTCATATAAAAAGATTGTCAGACATTCCTTATATGGAGAAAATGCGCAACACTGTCAAAGGGAAAAAGTTAAAAATCAACGAGAAATCACTTCAAACTTTCGTTTTTTATATATTATTAAAATTGAATGGGCTATAAATTGGGTAACAAACTGTTTTTTTTTTTACTTCAGATGAAATAGTTTTTAAAAATTTATATCTATATGATATGTGTTATAGAATAAAATATATTAGTTTGGAGAATAAGAGGTCCATTATTTTTGCGTAAAATTCAAACCTATATGTATTTAAGATTTTTCTAATGGTCCGATGCCATATGTACCATTTATTCCATTTTAAAGGTAGCTTCATAATGCCTTGCTCATAGAAGTCTTGATCCTTATAGGCGAAAAACTCTAGTAATCGATTTTCTATAATCTTCTCCTGGTACTAATTTCTTATCATTCAGAAAGTTTTGCAATGAGAGAAAAAGGTGGTACCCCGAATAATGCCAGGTCCGGCCTATAAGGCGGATGCATTATAACTTCCCAAGCAAGCTCCCGAAGTTTTTAGCGAGTCATTACAGACGCGTGTGGCCTTGCGTTGTACTGATGGAACACAACACCTCTTCTGTTGGTCAATTCTGTCCGTTTCTGGTAAATCGCTAGCTTCAAACGGTCCAGCTGTTGGCAGCAGAGTTCTGAATTTAGTCTTTGGCCATACGAAAGCAATTCATAATAAATGTTTCTTTTCAAATCCCACTAAATACACAATAGAACCTTCCTGGCCGTTAGTGCTGGTTTGGCCACCATTTGAGCTGCTTGATCACGTTTTGCCCAGGTTCGTTTTTGCACAATATTGTCGTATGTGATCCATTTCTTATAACAGTCACCATCCATTTAAGAAATGGGTCGATTTCAATCCTTTTGGCCAAGGCTTTGCAGATGAAAACTCGATCCATCATGTTTTTGGTGTTAATTGGTGTGGCGCCCAAACAACGAGCTTCTTTTTGAATTCAGCATTGTGCAAACTAAAATGGTTTTATGGCTGATCTTTAGCTACTGGCCGATGCTACGACTACATGACGATCAACTTCAATTATTTCTGTGATTTTATCGAGATTTTCTTTAACATCAAAAATGCGTATTTCGTTAAGGCGACGACACCAGTTTTGCTTGTATTTAGCTGGTAGTATCGGCATCATAAACACCATTCACACTTTCACCAGCCTGGCTTGCATTTTCGTCTTCATCAAAGAAAAACTTTAAAATGTACCGAAATTTCTTTTTGTTGACTTCCATTGTTAACACCCTGTAACTCACAACTGAATGGAACAAACAAAAAACAACAAATGATTTTTTTAGCATAAATTTTAACTTTAGGAGATATCGATCATTACAGCCATCTACCGAGAAAATAATGGATTTTGTACTCCCCACATTAATATTTTTATAAAAAATTTATGAAAATGGAAAAAAGAGAAAAGAAATCAAAATTTACCAAAATATCGCGTGTCTAATTAGCTGTCAACGGGTATACCTTCTACTCATATATGAAAGAGACGGTATCAATAAAACGGTCCGCGGATGACATATGGCAAAAATAAATTTTTTATTTTTTGGTAAGACTGTTATAAGCTTACATGGCAAACTTCAGCGTGATATGTCACATAGTTTGTTTTCTGTGCTACTGTAAACAAGTCAAGCTCGAGTATGTTCTTCGAATTTAACGATGGAAATTCAAGTTGAACAAAGAATTTGTTTGAACCAACAAAATTTCGGCTTCAGACGCCTTAAAAATGTTGCAGACAACCTATGGGGACTCTGCTCTATCGCGTGCACGTGTTTTCCAGTGGTACAAATCGTTCAAAGAGAGCCGTACATCGACCCAAAAAACCACGCCAAAGTCGCTCAAAAATTAAGGTTATGCTGACTGCTTTTTTCGATTACGAAGGTGTTAACCGACCGGTTAACGCTGAATATTATTTAGACGTTTTAAAGCGTTTGCGCGAGAACATTCGTCATAAAAGGAAGGAATTGTGGGACAACAAGTCATGGTTCTTGCATCACGATAATGCACCAGCTCACACATCACGTCTTGTTCGCGATTATTTGAACAAAAATAATGTTAATATCGTTCCGCAAGCACCGTATTCGCCTGATATGGCTCCATGTGACTTTTACCTGTTTCCCAAGCTCAAGTTGCCGCTCCGTGGAAAACATTTTGAGACAATTGAAGTCATAAAAGAGAATTCAAAGAACACACTCGAGCTTGACTTGTTTACAGTAGCACAGAAAACAAACTATGTGACATATCACGCTGAAATTTGCCATGTAAGCTTATAACAGTCCTACGAAAAAACAAAAAATTTATTTTTGCCATATATCATCCGCGGACCGTTTTATTGATACCGTCTCGTTTATATTCGAGGAGAAGGTATGTACAAAAGGAAAAAGAATAGAGGAGATATTGAAAGGTAACTCACTTAGAATTTGAGAACAATTAATATGATAGCTCCAGTTAAGACTTTTAGTACGAGTATAACCGAAATTGGTAGGAAGAATTTGCTACTTTGCCTAATATATTAACGGTTAAATGGAAAAGTTTAGAATCTTCAAGCAGGTCGTTTTCTTCCGCGCCACCTTGTAAATTTTAAACAATGCTACAGTTCCACGCAATCATCACCTATTAGTGGAGCGGAGGAAATAGTACCCGATATCCTGGGATAGCTTTTAACAAATTAAAAACTCATCTATGCGTGTCATATTTCACAACACAATTATTGCATTGACAAATTTTTATGAGCGCAAAAGTTGCAGTCATCAATAGTAAAAACAACACACTTTGCAATTGAGTCCACGGAGTCTGCTTGTTGTCTCCACTTCAAAAATCAATACCAATTAAGATGTTTGTATGTATGCTTGTTATTTCAGTGCAATTCTAGCCGTTGCTTTAACTATCATTGCCCCTTTTCGTGATATCTCTATTTTCATATCGGTGGCAACTTGGATTTGTGCTTGTAGAAGTTAAAGTCATGGCAAAAACAAAGAAAAAATTATTGAAAATAGTATTCCTAAAAAAGCTATTTGAGCTATTCGAGACACAAGCAAAGAGACATTTAGACATACTCGTACAAAGGTAAAGACGTACAGCAGCGCTCAGACAGACAAACCGCAAACGGACGAGTCATAAAAATTTTGAGTGCAGCAGTTTGCGAATGGTGGTCACAGCTTCAAATGATGGAGGAGAGGAGTTGCTGTTAAAATATCAACCGAAGGAGTTCGATAAAGTTTGAGTTGGAGTTGAAGATGTGCAGAAGAAGAGCTCATCTGAATTGACGCTGTGCTACCAACGCTCACGCAGTGCGGTACATCCACATCCTTTTGGAGAAGCGCGCGCCCCCCGTTTGTGTGTGTCATAAAATTTCATTCATTTATAATTTAATATCACATTCGATGTAGAAGATGTCTCATTGATATATGTATGTACATATGTACGCACTACTCGGCCATGGTGATGCCATTGGCATTGCGCCGGCGCTCTTCCAACTCTTCACATTCGTCTTTTTTCGTTCTCATAAAGTTTTAATTTACTTGTGAGCTCTATTTGCTTTTGTTGGCATTAAATTCGGTTGGATGTTGATTTGTGACTGTTGCTAGATATATGTATGAGTATGTATTTACGCATAAGTGTGCATGTATGTATATATGTATATATATATATATGTATGAGGCTGCTTGCCTGAGTTACAAGCGTCTTCGTTTGGTGATAATAAAACTTTATGCGCCTCCATACGTGCGCATTATTTACGTGCAGCTTCATCAAGTGGACAACGACACGACACCAGTAGATGGACATACTCGTGCATATTTATATATGTAGAGGCATGCCTGCATACATTTGCTCGTATTTATGTGTTGCAAAGCAATATGCCACATACTCCGTACTTTACTAGTTACACCGGCGCAACACTCCTCTATGGCCCCCTCTCATTACCTGTTGGAATGCGGAGCCCGTGTCCAGTGCCCAGTTCATCATGCCGCTCAGTTCTCACTCCGCATTGCCATCAGTTTTTAGCATTTCGGCATTCGGCTAACCATTTATGATGGCGTGCGAATTGCGTACATAATTCACAATTTAATTAATAGCAAAATAAAAATGTATATTCTTTTTCATTATTCTTCTTCTTCTTCCTCTGTTGTTTTTCATTTATACTCTACTTGTTTATGGCGCAAGCATTTTTGATGCCATAAAATATTGGTTGTTTTTCGCAATTCTTGCATCATTTTTTTAATAGTTAACTGCAAGGCTGTAAGAGATGTGTACTTAACTGGTGATTTATGGCAGCGTTGATGAAAGTGATCTGACAAAAAGTCATAATGCCGAGCGCGGATATACATAAATTATTCGAACAGCCATATGGTATAGGTAGAGTATGTGAGTTATTGATACAAACAGTGAAACACAAAAAAATATACGATATATAGGCTCTGCGCGGTAGCATAGAGCCACGACAAGGTTCCTCCATTTCCTTCTGTCAACCGCCAACCTCTTGATTTCGCTCCAGGTTTTGTAGGTCCTGAACACGTTAGCTTCCAGATTCCTCATCCAGGTGAGTACTGGTCTGCTTCTACGGCGGCTGCCTTAAGGATTCCAGTCGATTGCGATGCGGGTGTGGTCGGTTTCGTCTCTGCTAAACACGTGCCTGAGCCAGCCCTATTTCCTTTTTGGGATTTTTAGACTCATTGGTGTCTGGTTACAACGATTCCTTAGGTCAGTGTTTGAGATCGTGTCGGACCAGAAAATGATCAATATTTTGCTGAGACTACTATTGATGAAAGCCTGCAGCGGTTGAAGGTCAGAGGAGTGCAAGGTTCCAGGTTTCGCAACCGTACATAAGAGTGGACTTCACGTTGGAGGTAAATATTTTCATTTCTGCCGTGTGATAATAGTGTAGATTCAGTTAGCATTTAGAACCGAAAGCTTGCTTCGCTTGTTTTTGTGCGGTTTGCAATGTCTTCTATTGAGCCACCGTTAGCAGATATAATACTCCCCAAATAGCAAAAGGAGTCCACGTCTTCGAGGTGAGCGTTACTGGTTTGAATTTTTGCGAGTAGTTAGTGTTTATCGCATCACCTTTGATTTAGCATTGTTTATTTTTAAGCCTACTTTTGTGGCAGTTTGTGCTTAATTTCTTTGACATGTCTGCAAAAGTGTGAGCCATAAGACAGATATCATCAGGATAATGAAGATTTTCGAGCCCAAGTTATTCATTTAGTCCCCAAGCTATTCATTTATTTTTGCTCTTCACGGCGTCCAAAAAAATATTAAAGAGTAGACATAGTAAGACGCAATCTTGTCGGACTCCTGTAGTGACTAACCACTCAGCTCGTTTTAATGCTTTCAAATTACTATAATTTATGTTTCCAATAGCAGTTAAAGGAGAAACAGGTAGGTGAAATGGTTGAAGTACCAAAAGTACCACTCCCAAAGTCGCACTTAACCACCATTTTGATACCATTATGAGACCTCCAACGGGCAGATATCTACTACCAACCAGAGCTGTTGATGTAATGGAAAAGGCTAATGAGATTTAGGTTGAGACACTGCCTCAGGCTGTCAAAGAAAGAAGCACCCAGTGACCTTAGTCGTCCAGCAGCCCTACCCGGACATTTACTGAGAAAGTGCTCAACAGTCTTCTCTGAAAGATTTCTACAGCTACTGCAATCGGGATTAAATGGTAACCCTAGCTGTCCGGAGTGTCTGCCGATCGTCCAATAACTGATAAAAACAGCTACGAGTTAGAAAATTAAAATGGAGTCTCCAGAGCTTTCTACATTCTGCTTCTATTATACAGGGGCCAAAGGGTTTTCGAAATAGCACACGAAGAAAAGGAGCTCCATCTCTTCTACGTTTCCTGTGAAAACTAATAGTTGTGCAATTACCTTTTAACAAAAGTCAGAGGAGTGCCGATTACTGGATAGGAGGTTTTTGAGACCAAGTCCGTTCACCCTTCCTGGCAAACTCATCAGCAATTTAATTTCGCTCTATGTTCCTATGTTCTGGAACCAGATCAGAGAAATGTTACCTGCACGCCCAAGAGATTTGATCTCCTCCTTACAGAAGCTGACAGATTTGGATCTGTACCATGGCGTCATCAAAGCCGTGCTAGCGGCTTGACTATCGGTTAAAATGTTGATATCTCCCTCGCTCCCACGTTACCTAAGCATTTTCTCGGTCTGCAGGATCGCAAAGTTTCTACCTGAGTATTCGAGAATTTTAAGGAAATAGAGAAATTGGCTGATTTACAGAAAATCCCTGCTCCGCCTCTCGATCCCACCTTGGAGCCATCACTGAAGACAGAGGTGCCAGCTTCGGTGTGGATTTTTCCCTCGTTCGAATCCTGCCAACTTGGGAAGATGCCCTGGCGTGACTCTCAAACTCTAGTTTGCGTATAGCGAGAAATGTGGAGTTAACTACCAAAAAAGCTAGCATGGCCCTTGAGAGATTGCCTCCAGAGACCAACCTTTTTTAACCTAATTGCACTTTGAGCAGCGATGGAAATAAAATTAAAGTTGATAGGAAGTAAATGCAAAATCACATTAAGGGCAGCACTGGGACAAGTTCTCATGCTTCGGTGATGCCAATACAAGCAGTCCTTCGCACCCGCACCATTTAAGGAATATATATTATAGCGCATTCGAGAACTGAGAACTTCCCCCAAGCCCGGCATGCGGACGTTAAAATTGGTGGAATTACTACGGAAAAGAAATAATAAGAATACAACTTTTATTACAAACAAAGGTCTATGAAAACTGAGTACTCGTTCGGGTTCGTCTATTTCGTTATTGTTTTACCAGCATTAATCCCCTGAACTGGTTGGTTTAATTGCCTTCCCAATTTGGCTTGAACAGCCTGGGTCCATAAAAGGAGACTGGGTCAGCTGGTCTCAAATATACACTGAAAAAGTTTTGAAATGTGTGACTTTGTGAGATAAAATTCAAGGTAGCCCGAGATAGGCTTTTGTTGTTTCAACAGCCGAAGCTACAGTACAGCACAAAGCAAGCCGACGCTATGCCGTCGCTTTGCTGCGAAGATTGGTACAACCCAGCAGCACAGCAGCAGTGATTTAGAAAGCGCCAAAGTATTGCTGTGGCCATTGCTTTCGTTTAAGTCGACTCCGAATGGCTGATGGGTTTAAAAAGAAATACACTTGCCGCTGCCTGCCGAGGGGCGATCGCTATTAGAAAGAGCTTTTTCTATCATTTTGGTGTTTCATGCACGAAGATTCGAACCTTCGTACTTCCGAATGGTAGTCATGCTTCAATATATTCGGCTACGAGGGCTGCTTTCTTTGGCTTAGGAATAGCGCAATTGAAGCTAAAGTCCAGCTATAATAGCATAGCCTTTTATTAAATTTGAGAATATTCTAAGCTCTTCTACTATAAGGAGATGCCTACTAAAACTAACCAACTTTAATGAAATCAGCTTTATGTAATTTTTTGCATTCTCAGGAAACACCTTCGCTTCCGTTAGATAGGAGAGAGTGGTGGAAATAGAGCACAAGTGAAATATATAAAATTTATTTTCTGCACTTTTACGCGCAAATTAATCAAAGCAGTCGAGTGGTTGTAAATTAAAAATGAGAAATAATTAAATGTTGAGCCGCTGCAATGGATGGCTAGTACTGGCCGCTGGACACGAAGAGGACAGAGGCACGCAGTGAGACAAGAAGCAAGGATAAAGGAAGCGGTGCAGATAAGGCAGTCAGGTGAAAAATTATTTTTTGTATAGCGACACACTTCAACGGTAATTTCTTTATTTGTTGTTATTGTCGCCGCTGTAATAAGTGCTGAGCTTTGCAACGATTGCAGGCAAAGTGATTGCACTTCTCTTTTCTTATGGTCTGACGACAATTGCGTGCAGAAGCAAATTAATTTCAAATTGTATCAGACAGCAGTGGAAGGCAAAACGAACTACGCAGCGCAGCGACCAAGAAAGGAAGGATGTTCGGTGTGTATGCATGTATGTGTGTAGTTGCGCGCCTTGAAGATAATGCCTATGAAGGACACTTGCGCCTACAATAAATAAAACGAATTACAAAGCGAAATCGTCAGCGCTGGGAGGCATGTACTATATAAGTCCACGATAAGCACACAGGTGGGCTGGAGTTGTCTCCGAAGGGTATTAGCAACTTTATTAAGAGGAAAAATTCTCAAATAAATGACTTTGTAAGCGCCAAAGCACAACTCTGAGGAAGCAGCTGGAAAAGAATTTTGCAAAATTGAAGCTGAGCAAAAACGAAAAAACAAAACGAGATAGTGAAAATCAAAAAAGTTTTTGCGTGTTAATCCTTTCATGCGCTCGCGGTGTGCAAGCAAACTCAATAAAAATACTCGTAATTCAATTAAATGGACCACAACAGCCGCAAGCCGCACGGCCACAGCTAAGAGTAGCTTAGAGGAGTGCGTGCATGTCCAATGTATATAGCCACCAGTGCCAGCTACAGCTGCAGCATCAGCAACTCGTAATAGTTTCCGCTTCAAAGCGGCCAACGTCAAAAACAATATTCCACAAAGACGTTATTTCAGCGTAGCCGCCTGTTGAAGATGACTTTGAAGGACCTCAACTATGCGGCGGTTGTCAGTGTCCTGGAAAATGCTGCGCGCAGCATTGCGGTTAGCGAATACTTGAAAAACAGCAAAGTAAAGATAGCAAAATTTCACATTTTTCCTACTACTTTCTAGTAGTTTTGCTTTGTTAGTGTGCATAGTAGTTTGTATATCTATCCATGGGCGCGTGTATGTGTTTGTGCTTATTTTCACTTTGGCAACAGCCACAGAAACCCACTTTAAGGTTAGAAAACTTTGCTCATTTTCAAAATTACAATGTAGCCACCGCTTCTTCCTTTTCTTCTTGTTCTGCTTTTGCTTTTTCTTGAGCTGTGGCGGCATTAACGCACCTCATCACATCTTTTCACTGCTAACATTTATCTCTTATTCTCCTTCTTTCCTCTTATCTATGCTCACTAGCCGCATGGTTACTATTACTGGTGGAAAAGCTGTTAGCAAGCAAAATATCAACGTAAGCAAAGTCAATTGGAAAAGTTGACTCAAGTATCTTTTGGGGGAGAGAGCGTGAGCGCAGGGTAGCTAGAAAGCAAATGTCTTTAGAAACTAGCAACAACGATGTGGCTGCAAACGAAAGGCAAACGGCGAACCGTGGGCTAAAATTTCGCAGTATTTACAAAATTTTACAATATTACAAAAAAAAAAAAAAATGTAAGACATTGAAATTTAATTATTAATAAAATTTATAGATTTCTAAAATAAATATGTGCCCATAACTAAGAAGGTGGTCTAAGTCACATATTCCTTGTTTCGAGATATTTAATGAATTGCATCTGAATAAATTACAAAATATTTTCGCACGAAAAGTTTTCGGACTATTTTTGTTTTTAATAAAACCCGTTAAAATAATTGGTTGGGTTTCTGAATGTCAAATTTTGGTTTATTTTACGTTACTAGTAGACAGAAATTTTTATTTCGATAAAAGTTACTTTTATAGAAATCGGAATTCTTAATTTTTTAAGGACAATTACTGATTTTTTGTTTATTATTATTATGAGGGGACTTAGCATTACGACCCAACTTCCTTAATAAATTTTAATATAGTGACCACAGTGTTTTCATCGTCATCAAGCCGTTTATGTTCGTGTTTTATGATTTTAGAACATCGAAGCACTTTTATTTCAAGAATACCGATTAATAATAACATCTAAATGTAAAACAATAAAAAAGAAGGATGGTGTAAGTGCCTTAGCTCCAACTAAAATGACTAGTGGAGTAGGCGCTGGGATATACTGTCCAGAGTTAGACCTAAGGAATTTATATAAGCTTCCAGATTACTGCAGAGTATTCTAGGCTCAGGGGTTCACAGTTGGAAAGTCAACAGCCTTAGCTCGTTTTAGTTGTGAGACCAACTCCAAGGTTAACTTTCACATAGGTAGTCAGGCAGCCATTAAAACAATTACATCGGTTAGCATAACTTCCAAAATATGATAGCTCTTCAGAGCAGGGAGGTAGTAAAAAGGTTGGCAGGGATTGTAGGCGACATTTCTATTGGGTTCCAGGCCATAAGTATACATCCTATTTGTGGCCCAGGCCATAAGTGCACATTGCAAAAAACGAGACCTCTGTATCTTCGGATTTCGCTAACGAAATACCAAAGTCGATACGAATATTATAAATATAACTAGCCAGACGAAAATATGCAGAACAAGATGTGAATGTCCGTCCACTTGCATGTGTAAACATGAAGTAACTCGTATACGTGTACTCGATTTATACCATCACAAACACGAAGATATAGTAGAACTAAGTGTGCTAACGGGGCATAACCCAGTCGTAGCATATGTTTATAATATAGGAACCTCGGACAGCGAGGAATGTAGGAAATTTAGGGAGCACGGTTCAAGGGGAACTGTAAAGCACCTCTTTTGCGATTATACTGCGTTATTCAAAAGACGCTTAAAATATTTGGGGTCACCACAGTTTGACAGATTGGATGGCATCTCAGCAGTGGGTTGGTATTGTCTCCTTAAATACGCGGCCACATGCGGGTGGACTATTTGAAACTCCATCTGGTATCGCTATGGATCGAACCGGTCTATGCGTGCTACAAATCAACCAGGTCAACATAGCCTAACTTAAAACAAAAAAAAATCAAGTTTAAACGGAATAAAGAAAAATATATGCCTTATAGGGTACCTACTTCTCGTAAAATCAATTACAATGTCCTAAAAAGATAAGAGTGGGTAATTTAGTGCTTTTCGACGTCTAGTATCAGAATTTATGTATTGAAACACTCAACAAGAAAAAAAATGTTCTTCTGTGGATCTTTGTATTAATTATTTAAAATACATTAAATAGGGTGGCCAACGTCTATTTTATTTTAAGAATGCCAAAAATACTATAATAATGATATTTTAATATTTTTTAATGAATTTATTTAAAAAAACTATAAATTCTCCAATTACTTATGGAGTACAACTTTACTCCAATGGCTGCCCGGGCTTACTCTGCAGTAACCCATACTGTTAACCCAATTTTCCAAGACAATGATTATTTTTGGCTTTCTCAAACTATTCGGCCGATAAAGGTCTTAGAAAGAGAATCGCGTCTAGATTCTTCAGAAAGTCTATTCGAGGCAATCAATGTGCATCGCCATGATGGCACTATAGCACGATTAACCATCATTAAATACAAATACCCTACTTTTCCATTATTTTACTACTTCCTTTCAGCACTACTTTCAACGAATAAGATATTGTTGTCGAACAATAAGCGATTGAAAACTGTTTACAGTTGGTGATTCATCGAACGATTAACACTCACAATAGCATCGATAATCGCTCATTAGTCGTTTATTTACTGTCAGTCGGCATTAGTCTCCCAGTGACAATAGGGCTGTCTGCCTCAGTTGTTACTGATTTGACCAATACGCTACATTTCTTGTTGGTATCATTACTACTGTGGCTGAGATCTAAAATGAATGCTGATCTATTTAGCTGCCTAGTTGAATATATACACGCCCTTTTTGGTTCATTGGAGCTTGTTACCCGAAATAATTTCAGCCTTTGTGATGGAAGCAGTGAGAGCAACTTCGATGTTCGGTATACATGGATATATCAATACGAAGCTGGGCATCAATGTGGCTCTTTTGACTTTGTTACGTTTTCACTTTATAGTTCGATGGAGGAAATGAATTGTAAAGGATGCATTATAGCACACTTAGAATTCCCCTCGAGCATTTTCCTTTGCTTATCGAGAAATTACCGCTATAAACCCAGATAATTTCTATTAATTTCTCGCTAAGTCAATTTGCGCTGAATGTTAAATCAACCATCTTCCAGTTAACATTTTTCATTCACTAATTTTGCTCCACTGCACTTTTAGACAACACTGCCGATTAGCAACCACTAGAAAGCTTCAATTCTGCTGAAAGAAAGTAAGTACTTGAAGTTAGAAAGCAACGAAAATGCAAGCAGATGCAAAAAGAAACGCATTCATACTCTAAGAGTTGCCAACACTTTTGTTTTTAACGATTTTTCTTTTTTTCAGACGTTTTTCTTCGTCAGTGCAAAAAAAAGTTTTGCGTGCAGACGTTGGCGTTGGCCCTAACAACGCCTCAAATGCAAGCAGCAGCAGCAGCCTAGGCGCACATACTCACTAGGGGGGCAAAAGCTAAGCAACGAGAAACTGTGAACACCTTGAGCTGGTATTGGAATATGATTCTTTAAAATTTGTGTATTTGTATGTGTGCAGGTGCGGGGAGAGTGTTTACATTGTTGTCTGAATTGACGAATGTTGGACGAACACTCTTGCTGACAAGCAGACCGACGGAATTGCGCCAAGTCGAGTCGTTTGAGGAGTTTGCGAAAGACTTTCAAGTGGTGAACAGACAAAATCCAAAGAAATTTTGCATAAAACGCGCTGCTCATCAACCTCACCATCGCCATCGAAGCTTAAACAGCCCAACTCAACAAGCTCATCATCGCGTACGTTGCCTGGCTAAGCAGCAGCCGCAGTTGCTGGGAGGCAAAAAATACTTTACAACAACTGCTTAAAACTTGCTATAGGTAGGGCGAGATGGTTTGAGTGCTGCGCTGCGGTTTTTGTGGTAAATCAATTTCTGGAAAAGATTTTCCAATTATAAATCAATTTTCTATTAAAATTACTTTACGCACTTCATCAGCCGTTACCCCGCTGTACCACCCAAACCGCACACCCTTCAGCGCGCATTCCACGCTCGCCGCACTCACACCTCAGCACATTTAACTTTACATAGCTTTTGGTTGTACTTAAAAAATTGTTGTTGCTTGCTTTCTTTACATACCGCACATAGCTACTGCCGTTGGTGGGTCTTTGTTGAGGATGTACGTAGTTGTTGTGAGGTTTGAAAAAAGTTGTGTCTAAAACTTTTCAGTTTTATAATTTCGGGCTTTCTTTGCTGTGCGCAAGTCTTGTAGGACTTAGAAAGTCTTCAGTTGTGTTTTTTTTTTTTGCTTTTAACCCGGTACATTTTTGTTGTATTTTGTTAGTTAGCTGTCGAGCAAGAGGTTGCTTGTATTTTAATAACTGCTGTTGGGGTTTTGTTTTACACACCACTTTTTCAAGTTTTCTTTGCTTTTGGCTTTTTCTTTGCTCCTCGCGCACACTTTTACTCAGGCCTGAAGAATTCCTTGGTGCAAACATTTTGAAGTATGTCTGCGGTATGAAAAGTTTTTCGGTAATGCTGCTAAGAATATGGAAAATAGGTAATGCAACGCCATGTTGAGTCAGATTATTTGAGAAGGTACCTCAGGAAGGAATTTTCATTGGCGTTTAAAAGTTTGCATAAAAATAAGTCTGTAAGGGTGTGCGGGCGGAGAAGAGTCTGTGCCAATGGGCGCATACCCAATCATATTTCCGGCTAAAGTTTTCGCTATGGAAATCTGTACCCACAAGTAACTTCAAAGTAACACAAATAGGGCAGGGAAATAAATTATAATATTTAGGGTTGTCTTAAGGATCTTTGCTAGTGAGAGCGCCACACACTGGGGATTTTGCGGAAAAAAGTCAAATTTGCAACATACCACCTACGCAATGTTTAATGGTATTTCTAAATTCCAGAATAGAACCAACAATAAAATCAAAAAGAATTACTAAACTCCGACTTACAGTTTTTTTTTATAGATATGTCAAAAGTATAATTTTTTTATAGTATTGAACTGACTAAGAAAAAACTTCAAAGCCCAAGGTGGTTTTTTTTCTTTTTGCTTGAGCCGACTTCCAATTTTTTATTTTTCATTTAGGGTACGATATTTTTATATATTTTAGCCGGAAGAACAAAGGCTGTAAAGCATTTGATTATCTATTTATAATTAATTTTACGAAAAAAAAAAATCATATTCCTTCATATTCTTGGATCTGCAAGTTGAGCTACATTTACCTACGGTCAGTTTTAATCAATTGCAGGAGCCACCAGGCGCCACTGATTATTTTTTGGCAATGATAATAACTAAACGCTTTCTAGTGTGTGCATAATGATAACGAAACACTTTTAATTTTGTTTTGACATTTTGAGAGTAATTCAGATTTATGAACTTACATGTATCCTGTGCGTAAATATTTGCTGGCTTATATTAATAAAAAAACAAAAATTAAAATTTATGAATTTAGAAAAAAAATTTTTTTTTAATTTTTTTAAAAAATAGTTTTTAGACATCTTCTTTTCATACACAAATATATACAACTTCGTTAGTAGTAAAAATGTAAATAATTTTTGGGATATATACTTTTTTCCGCATCTCTGTACAAAAATCCCCAGTGTGCGCCACTCCAAGCACCAGCTGACATTTTCAATGGAAAGTTTTACATTTTTGACTAATATAAAAATTTAAATAGACTTAGGTTAGGTATATCTGGCAGATCTGAATAGATCCCATATGGACCCAAAGGGTTCGTAGTGCTACCAGTGTTGTTGGAGTCATGTTAAACATAATTTGAGATACCTGCGTTGGCGAGTTTCAATAAACAGTTTAAATTTTTGTCAGCAATATCCTTCAGAGATGAAAAGTACATCGATCCCAGGCAGTTGTAACGACCTCTGGTTTAGGCATGGCAGTGTCAACGAAGGTGTTCTAACGTACCCCTTTCTTCCTCCCATAAGTCACACGCGTCGTTCTGGACCAATCCCATATTAGTTGCGTGATATGGAGTGAGACAATGTTCCGTCAGTACTCCAACTATAATTTTACATTTCTTACTTGGGAGTGATAGAATAAAGTTCGTTGTTTTCGTGTTGTTAGTTCGTAGCATGATTTTGGCAATTCTGTGGGAGGTCTAGACGGAAGGAAGGGACGGTGGAAGGGAGTACTAAATTTTTTGTATGCATTATTATCTCAGTTAAGCAGACCGCTGAATATACAAATATAATTGCACGGGTATTTTGGGGTCCTTCTCTCAATCATATTGGTTTGGGAGAGGGGATTTGATATGTCTACCTGGTACCTTAACATTCAAACACCGACGACTCCTAGAATGAGTGTTGAGATTTTCTCTGTTGAGATTCCCGACCTTCGAAGCTCATTTATAGGATTAACTTTCGTAGTTTTTCCAAACAAAAGTATTTGCTTCAAGCTCACAGGTGGTTACTGACTCAGATAGCATGGCAAGATCTTAGCCAGATGCTAAATCGGCATTTTAAATCTGGTATTGTTCGACACCAGCACGCCACTCTCGTTCCCATTGGATTGGCTGCTGATTGGTTTTCTGTTCTATGCCGACTGTGAATGTGAAACATCAAATTATAGAAAACATTTTTTGTCAGGTCATGGAAATGTTATGAAAAATGTTCTTATCAAACCGATTTGTCGTCCGGAGGTGACATAAAACAATAAAGTCCACTCTATCACAAAACCATTTGCCATTCGAGCTGTAAATACCTCCACTTGTAAAACAACATAAGGGCGCACAAATCAAATTGGGCGAGAAGCTCGACCAATCAACTAAAAGAAGATGTTCGTGTCAATTATCTTTTTAGAGATTTATTTGACTTATACGAATATTACTTAGACTTTTCAATGAAGCCATTAGTACGGGAGATGAAGCAATAAAATTAAAATACTCACACTGCTCGTTCATTAAAAGTTTGCTTAGAGATTTCTAACCAAGTATATAATTTGAGAGTCTACCCTATTTGTCGCATCTTACACCATGCAACTGCTATCTATTCCCTGAGGTAAAATCTGCATTTTAAAAAAGGTTTGAGTCCATTGAAGCTGCGAAAAAGAGAGCTGTGCGGGTATTGACGAAGCTAACAAAAGAAGGCTTCCAGCAGTACTATACTTCGAGCAGTGGATGATTCTCATGAAGTGTTGTGTGAATAAAGGAAGGACATTAAAGGTAAGTTAGTAACGAATTGTGGCATCAAAATAAAATTAGCTGCAGTGCCAGTCTTGTTATTTAATAGCCACACTCCATATGGTGAGGAAAGTGAGGTTTTTGTAATTTTTTAAATAATTTTATCCACTATGCAAGTTGGTTTTTATATCGTTCACCAATTTATAACCTTCCTACCTAATCGAGGCCCTGGTTTTTTCTTACATGTAGTAGAATCGACCTGCAGCGCCATCAGAATTGGGAAAGACCTCTCCGAGCCATTTGATACGAAACGAGGTTTCAGACGGGATAACTCGCTGGCATGTGATTTCTTTAACCTGATGTTAGAAAAGATTGCGCGAGCCGCAGAACTGAATTGCGCGGCTACTATTTATTATAAGAGTGTAAACTTGCTGATGTATGCCGATGATATTGGCATCATCGGCCTTAGCCAATGCATTGCTAGTTCTGCTATTTCTATGTTAAGCTAAATAAGCGAGAACAAGACGAAGTACCTGCTGTCATCAAACAGCTTGCACACTCGCGAATCGGCACTCTCGTCATTATTGACAGTTTTGATTTTGAAGTTGCAAGAGGCTTCGTTTCTTTAAAAAACAGCATTAACTTTCATAAAACTTCCAGGAAGTCCAATGGAGAATCTCTCTTGCCAACAGTGCTACTTTGGACTACGTAGGCAAATTCGTAGTAAAATCCTCTCACGACGAACTTTTCTAAAACTTATCGTCTCTTATCATGCACTTTCTATTGTATAGTGCAGAAGCTTGGACGATGACAATTGCCAACGAGTCGCCCCCGGGAGTGTTTGAGGGAAAGATTCTGCAAACGATTTTCTGACCTTTGCGCGTTGGCAAAGGCGAGTATCACTGGTGATAGAGCAAAGAGTTGTATGAGATTGATGACGACATAGACACAGCGCAGCGAATAAAGATCAAGCGACTTCGTTGACTGGCTCATGTCGTTCGAATGGATACAAAAGCTCCTGATCTGAAAGTAGTCGATGCGGTACCAGCTGGTGGTAGCAAAGAAAGAGGAAGGCATTAAAAAGATCAGATAGAGAAGGACGAAGAAAGAAGCACGAGAAAGAAACGACTGGCTTTGTTAAACTCGGTCAAAATCGCTTAAGCGGGTATCGCGCCAATTGAGAAAAAGAAGAAGCAGAAACAAGCAAAATACTCGTATCCTGTATTCTCTTGCTTTTTAACGTGACCATAATAATTCTTAATGATATCGGCGATGAGGCTACTTATTATGAGTATAATTATAATATTATATTCACCATTTGACTGATCATTACTGCCATTTCTAGAAGAACAGAATATGCAATTAAATGCTAAAATACAAACGTCATTAGATATTGATATATGCACTTTTGGAAAAACGATTACTCCAACAATCACTGAACAATTATTGAAGCAATAGACATAGCAGTCAGCAATCAAGAACATCAATAGTCAATAGAGCGCCGAGTCCATAAGTCATTTGCGGCACTCAGCGAGTGTGTCACAAAAGCGCTGCGGCCAGGCGGCGTAGCGTATTCATACTAGAACCGAACCAGCTTACAAAAGCACGCGACTTTTCGGACAAATTGATTGACAAGTGACATCGAGTGGCGTAAAAGGCAGGCGCGACATACTACTACATAGTGTCGCACGCACATGGCGGCTGATGTCAAAACGTCGATCGTCAAAATGCTGACAATGCGCGATGCGTAGATATGAGTGATCAGAGGCTAGCGAGTGAGCCAAGTGAGGATGAGTGGCCGGCCGCTGAAGCAGCGTTTAGCTAGCGGAGCAAAAGCGAGGTGTTGGTGGAGTGCAACAGCAACGATTGGGGCATATCGCGCGTGTATCTTGTAGTTACAGTTTGTAGTTCGTAGTGTTGAAAAAGCAATTTAATTTAATAGACATATTTGTGAGCAACTAAATAACAGAATTTAGTTGCTTCAACATATTTTATTCGATTTTTCCTTTCTTTGCTTGTGTACAAATATGTGTGTATGTATGTGTATGTATTTGTGTGCAGCTCATTTGTCATTTTTCCAATTGAAATTGGAAAAAAATTAGAAAAAATATTTTTGAACAAAAAATAACACCGTTTTCATAATTTGGTAATAAATCACGAAACAAGTTCGATAATTGTGTCAGCAGTAGCCACACATAGCGCGTCTGGCTGACTGCCTCACCAAAGTGGACATTTCGTCAAAACATTAGAGCAGTCGTACAGGCGGGCGGGCGGACGAGTTGTATTGCTCATGTGGTGTGGCAAATGCCATAAATATTTTATTTAAATAGCAAATGTAAGTAATTTTTTATTTCCATTTTCATTTTCATTTTGTTTAACTTTTGGTCCAGTCGTTTTTTAATAGTCGTTTTTTATTTTCATTTTAGTTTTTTATTTATTTTAATTTTTTATTTTTTATTTTTTGGACTGCTGTTGCTAATTTACTGCGATTTGTTTATTAATATGGTAATTTAGTATAAAATTGGTGCATGATAGCCACCATATTGGTGTATGCATACATACCGACACGCGCCAGTCGATTAATGCCATAAGATGAGCGATGAGCGATGATCGGCGCAACTGAATGAATGATGTAATAATTTAGTATTGTTGAAATCGAAAATGAACAAAAAAAAAATTAATTGTAACCAAAATGTTTTCTATAAATTCCCGCACATGCAATTCGATATGGCACTGATGATTCGTTATGCTCCCACCAAGGCGAAAAAATTGAACTTTTTATATATGAAATAAGAAAGGGTCTCAATCTTTTGGAAATTTTTCAATGTGGTGCATCAAACAAACATTGCTATACTATGAAATACAAGTAAGTATGGCATTTGGGTTTGAAAAATTGCTTTTATTGAGTCATATCTCTTAGTATGTTTTCCATCTGATCAGAAAGTTCAAAAGAGAAACAAAGAACTGCGACTGAATTTTGTGTGAAACTTGGGCATTTCTTCTGCCGAACGCACCCAGTGCTAGAAGAATCATATCACAAATTTATGTAAGGCTTAAGCGATTTCAATGGGGGGAAAACGCTTAGTGGCGAAAAAAGACCTGTAGTGGAGTTCACACGGTGCATACGGTATTTGAGGACATGCAAATATGTGGCTATAAGTTCCCGAAAGCATTATGTTTCTTGTTGCTCCTTTTTCCGATAAAACATGGAGTACTTAAAACTTAACTAAAGAAATATGGAGACATCGTTTTACAAATTTAAATTTTTTTTAAGTGCACCCAATTATTTATGCATAAGGTTCGCCGTCAATTGGAAGCATCAGGCGGCGATGCAGAATTTGTTGCAAAACGTTCTCACACTGTCCGATCTGCGAAATTTATTCAACAAGCGCAAGAAATCATTTACCAGAGCCCTTCATAACCAATGAGGGCCCTTGTTTCTGAGGGTCTGAGGGCCTTAGCTTTGCGCATGAGGATCTCCTCTATAAGTCCTACAATATGCGCAGAAGACAATTTATGACATGTCGGAGCAAACGCGAGAACAAAGAGTTATGCGTTCAAAACGCTTTTTAATCAAATTTCAACACCCTGAAGCGCCGTAGAAGTTATGGTTTTTTTTTGACGAAAAAAATGTTGACCAAGACCAAAAGACCCACCGTGGAAATGAGAGATAGCTACAGTCTGTGTCAGAAGAAAATAACCGTTTTTTTTTCTTGTAACTTCAAGATATATTTCGTTCTGCTTTTTGATGCGTAATGGGCCCACTCAAGGGCTACGACTCAGGTTAGTGTCGTTCGAAACTTTCCCGTAAATGCAACCGAACAAAAATTAGTGAGATGTACGCGAAGCTTTTCGACACGGTATTTTTTATGGAAATAAGAAAATGGCGTCCCGATAATGGACTCTCAGTCCCCAGACGCCAACCCCATTGAAAATGGGTGGAGAATTATTAAAACGCATCTTGCCGGAAATTCAATCCACAATTTAAATTGTGGCAAAAGCTGATCCTCTTCGTCGACGAGCTACGCAGAAAAGCTGATTCAAAGCAAGTCGAGAAGATGTCAGGCTATACTCGACAAGGATGGAGACTAAAAGGCTTCTTGAGTAATTGCGAGTCATCATTTTGTGCATACTTTCATGTAAAAAAAATTTTAAATATACAGGGTGGGCCATATAGCGTTTGCTTTTTGAACCACCTATTTTTTGAGAATGGTAACACAAATGACATGTCAAATGTGTTCATAATTTACTTAAAGGTTTGACATTTACGAAATGGGACGCTATACGCTTGAACAAAATTGGGAAATATTGAAAACCTATTTCCAAAGTGGTGAGTCTTCTTCTTCTTCCGCGGTTACAGTAAATGGCGAGCGTTACCGTGACATGCTGAACGAGTTCAATTGGCCGCCTCAGAGCTGTAATTTAAGCCCGTTGGACTATTTTTTGTGAGGAGCCGTTAAGGACAAATGCTATGCGAACCATCCAGAGACGATTGATGCTTTAAAACACGGAATCGAAGTTGTCATTCATGAAATTGGAGCCCAATCAATCGAAAATGTGCTTATTGAGTTGATCGAATGGCCTACTGTAAAGCCAGTCGTGGCAGTCATTTGAACAATATTATTTTTCATTCATAAATGACTACAAATGGTGTTATCCAAAGCAATGGAGCCAATACTTTGAAGGCAAAGAAACTATAAAAAGCAAAAAACCAAATGTGAAAGCAAGTAATGATGAAATTCTAGATCAGATACTTAGTAAATTAAATAAGCAGGAAGAATTCAACAAAAACCTTCAAAAAACGGCTGAGTGAACTTGAACAACAAATAAAATCTCAGTATTAAATAATGGTTGAGATGTTAAGAATTATGGCATGGAATGCGAACGGTTTAAAAAAACACCAAAATGAGCTACAAGTACTATTAGAGTTAGAAAAAATTCACATTTGTCTAATTTCTGAGACACACTTTACTAGACAATCCCATATAGAATTTAAACACTACAACGTTTATTATACCGTCCACCCGAGTAATTGTGCAAGAGGTGGTAGTGCCATTATTGTAAAGAAAAACATTGATCAATACGAAGAACCCAATATAAGTGCTGATATTTTTCAAACTACCACTATCACAATTAAAACAAAAAACAAGCCTCTCTCAATCACGACTATATACTGCCCACCGAGATACTCTATCTCCTCAGGCAAATTTAAAGAACTTATAAATATGCATAAATTTAAGTTTATAATGGGTGGAGACTTCAACGCGAAAAATACCATCTGGGGGTCGCGCTTAACTACGACAAAAGGACGGGAACTATATAAAGCAGCACAAGAAACGGGCTGTGAGTTTCTATAAACAGCTAAACCAACTTACTGGCCAACAGATGTCAACAAAACCCCAGACTTGATCGACTTTTTCATAGTAAAAAAAATATCACACAACTATGTTCAAATCAGTGAGGGAACTGATCTTAACTCAGATCATTCCCCAATATATCTAACAATCAGCGAAGCAATTGTCGAAAAAGACCAACCACCAACTCTATACAATAAACACACAAATTGGAAACTCTTTAAAAAAGTCATCGAAGGCAATACATGCAATAATTCCTCGATCACAACTAGAAGTAGAAGTTTTCAAGTTTACACAAATATCCAACAAGCAGCGTGAAGTAGCACACCTTTTTTAAAAAAGAAAGTAATCGGATCCAACTATCCCAAAGAAATAAAGCAACTCATAGCAAGGAAAAGACAACTCCGGCGAAAATGGCAACACACTCGATTCCCTGGAGATAAGGCCACTCTTAACAAAGCTTCTCAGGAACTAAGACGAGAAATAAATAATTTAAAAAATGAGTCAATGAGTCGATATTTATCTGAGTTGACAGCTGATAAAAGAAATGACTACTCTCTTTGGAAATGCACAAAATATTTAAAAAGACCAAACTGTCACGTTCCGCCAGTAAAAAATGCAAATGACACCTAGACGCGAAGTGATGAAGATAAAGCTATAACATTTGCAAATCATCTATCCAACACCTTTCAACCGAACGAGAGCCAATCCGATGACTTATATCCCTCCTTAGATCAAGAAACAACTCTAATCCCACATAGGTATAACTGTGAGCGAACTGAAAAGAGAAATCAAGCAACTAAAAGACAAAAAGGCACCTGGATTTGATTTAATCACAGCGGAAGTATTAAAGCAACTACCCAACAAAAGTCTAGTAAAATTAGCCAATCTATTCAATTCGTCGATCCGACTCCAGTATGTTCCAAGCCTGTGGAAAGTTGCAGAGATGATTATGATTGCCAAACCAGGAAAGGATCCACATATTGTTTCTTCATATCGCCCAATCTCCTTGTTGCCACAAATTTCAAAACTACTAGAAAAGCTCATTCTAAATCGCTTAAAACCAATCTTGAATTTCGCAATCTGATACCTTCACACCAGTTTGGATTCCGCTGTAAACACTCCACCATAGATCAGGTGTACAGAATTACAGCTGAAATAGAAAAATCATTCGAAGAGAAAAACATATGCTCAGCAGTCTTCCTGAGCGTCGCGTAAGCATTTAACAAGGTTTGGCATGAAGGCCTTATCAACAAATTGAACTCATGCCTGCCACTTCAATGCAGTGCATTTATGAAATCGTATATAACTGAACGGTATTTTTGCGTAAAACAAGGGAATGAGTATTCCAAATTGCAGAAAATAAACGCTGGCGTGCCGCAAGGAAGTATCCTTGGACCCCTTCTTTACTTTATATATACGAAAGATATACCAATACCTCCAAGCACTATGATCGCCACCTTTGCTGACGACACAGCAATCCTCGCAACAGGAAAAACCGCCGAAGTAGCTGCAACTAAACTTCAAATCGCTATAGACGCAGTAGAAAAATGGACGAAAATTTGACGAATGAAATTAAATAGTAACAAATCAATTCATGTGACCTTTACCAATAAAAAAGTAAACCATCACCCAATAATGCTACTAGGCGCTCCAATTCCATACGCAATTATTATGGCGCTCAAATTTGGGGCTGTGCCAGTCAAAATAATATTAACATAATTCAACGATTTCAAAATAAAATTACCAAAAATATTGTCAACGCACCTTGGTACGTTCGCAATGCAGATATTTATCGTGACCTCTGCATACCTACGGTCGCTGAAGTTATTAAAATACTAGCAGAAGCCCACTCTATGAGGCTCCAGAGGCACATTAACGAGGGAGCCAGCAAACTTCTCAACACCGCAGGCCTAACCCGACGACTCCAGCGAAAAAAACCCTATGATCTTATCGGTAGTTAATGTAAAGAAGACATTTTAAAATTCTCTTCATAAAAACCCCACAAAATTGTTAAAATCATACTGCTTGTTAGTTTCCCTTAAACTAGTTGTAGTGTCAACAAACATTGTATATCTATATATAGTTAAATGTTTGTAATAAAAAAAAAAAATAAAAAAAATTCATAAATGACAATGTTCAATCTTCAAAATAAAAAAAAAAGTTTGAAAAAATATTGATTCGTTTTTTTTATAGCCGATTCAAAAAGCTAATTTTACATGGCCCACCCTTTATATCTTTTATACTTCATGAATAATCGCGGTTCCTTTTTCCTGACACAGACTGTATATTCTCATACTAGAGGGGTTTCTGTTATGCAAATGAAATTTCCAGCCACTGTTATGGGTTTAGGTAAACAACAAAGGACATGTCATGCCACCACACTTATGTATTTACTCGAGGATTTCGTGTGTATTCTGCTGCACATATCGATGATCTAGAGACAGTAGTGAAACGCTGGATTGATAGTGTACGTGGAAAGACGCTGATCCTTCACACAAAGCGATGGCGACTCAAGCGTGGACGGCTGGAAATTTCCATGACACAACACCGAAATTATAGCCGCCTAGCTCCCCATATCTCAATACCCTGGATGAGCCGTAGTTTTGCGTGAAACCAACAAGCATCCTCATTTCGGGTATGGCAAACCCGGATCGAGGAAACTATTGCAGCTAATGGAAATTTTATTGAAAGATTTTATATGAAGTTTTAATGGATTTTTTCAAAATAAAAACTACTTTTTACTCTCAAGTTGTTCTCAAATACAGGGTACATTTTAAAGATATTCGCTTAGTATCTTTTCTTAAGCGGAATTTGAACGACTTTGCTATTCAGTAGCCTGTGTCATAACAAAAATTGATAAGATGTCTTATGATGCATCATGTGACTTGAATGAAGACATAATTTCTCAGCTTCAGAGTCAACGTAGAGGCTCCAGAAAAGCAGGTAATTCTTGTAACCTTCAAGCTTATTCAATTCGAAATTCTGCTTTTATATTTTACTAAGTTCGACCTGCAATACGATTTTTCGTAGCTGGATATTATAAATCATTCGATTTAAATAGTTCCTCTAGTATCCTATTCCCTAGCCAAATGGGTTGGTGCATGACTACCATTCGGGAGTGTGTAGGCTCGAATCACCGTGCATGAATGCAAAATGATAGAAAACGTTTTTTCTACTAGCGGTCGCTTCTCTTCAAGCAGTGACAAACTTCCGAGTGTATTCATTCATGAAAAAGTTCCTCATAAAATACCATTTGCCGTTCGGAGTCGGCTTCAAACTGTAGGCTCTTCCATGTATTCTTGCAGTCGATAGCTTAAGTCAGGTCTCATACCCTTTCTTTGCTCAATCGTTTGCTTCCTCGTTTCTCGAAACTCCACTGTAACCCGAAGCCCAGTACAAATTGGCTCTGTGTTGTCGAAGATAAACATGTAGGCATAAAGATGTAGGAATTTTTGACACTCTTTAAAACATGCCAAGTTAATTTTTTGCTACTTAATTGCCGTAATTGTAGCCGAACTTGTAGACTTAGTAATATAAAGGAGATGAGTTTTATGCGTACCAGATTTACTATCAGTGCCGACGTAAAAAACGAAACAGTGATCTGAATTGTGTGACAGCTGATGGGACAAAACGCCAGACCCTATTTTAAAGGACATTTTTGAGCTATCTGTGAAGATTGAAATGTATCGCCATCGCTTAACTTTAAATCAGATGTCCAGTTACTTCTGTAGTGGAAGTGAATTTCAGAGTGAGGAGTAGCTTGCTAAACATCTACTAAAGAGTAGTTCACGATCTTAATGTTTTTATCTTTTTAATTATCTTCTTAAAAAAACGCTACGACCGATAGTTAATTTATATTTTCTATTTCAATATTTTTAGGACATATTACGTACAGTCTTGGTGTGTTCTATGTCCCACTATGACTTCCAAATGATTAAGGGGTTAGGGGTAGTCAGAGTTTTCAAAACGTTGGATTTTTTTTTGGCATTTTCTTAAAATATAATATCTTAGAAATATTGAGTGAAAATTTGAAGTGACAAATATTTTTCGAGTTATTCAATAATTAACAAAGGGCGCTCGGGCGCTCCGGTGCGTTCGCAATTTTTTTTTTCATAAAATGTTAATATAACCCTTTAAGAATATGTCAAAAAAATTTTAGAACGTAAATTTAAGTATTTCTTATATTATAGATCGTCAACCGTGAGGACTATATTCTTTGCGTTCGAGCGCTGGGAGATGTATAGTTACGTTGCATTCAAACTTTAGACGCGTTTTCTCAAAACTTTATTTTTCGAATTGGCGTACACGATAACTCGAAAAGTTATTGACCGATATCCCTGAAATTTTGCGCACATCTTTTTCATGATATTACTTTCTATGTGAATTTACAATTCGGAAATTTTTCGAAAAAATAATTTTTTCAAAGCAAAAATAGCAGGAAAATTCGCCCCAAAATTCATTTTTTTTAAGCATTTTATTCCGCGATTTTGGTTTTTCCATTTTTGTTTAGTTCATATAGAAATTATGACTCGAATAAACAAACAAAAATTTGTAAATTAAGGGGTAACACCACTGTAGAAATTTCAAAAAATTGATTTTTTTTTTATAAGCTTAAACAATTCTTTGAACCTTTTAAAATAGAGAACAAAAAGTTTTGTACGTTACCGAAGTTTATTTCATAAATATTTTAAGCTTTTAACCAAGCGTTAGTGACTGCTACCTAACGACTTCTCCAAATTTCCAAACTTTAAACGCGTTTTTCTCAAAACACGTTTTCTGAAACTGGCACGCAGAATAACTCAAACAATTTTAAATATTTTTAATCAGGTTTTTCACTACGTCTGTATAATAACCTTCTTAAGAGAAGAGCGTAGGGGATTTTCGATAGGTTAATTTAAACGATTGTTATAATTATTTAAGTCCCGTTTTTTTAGTCCAAAATAGAGTTTTTTCCTTCAAATGCTTGCTAATTCCGCAAAAATAAATATTTTTTAAATCCCCTACGTGTTTCTCTAGCTATTCTTATCTAGATTAAGAAAAAAATGTTTCTTTGATCCAGATTAAAATTTTCACCCTCTGTGCTGCGTGCCGCGGAGCTCTTTCAAGAGAAACCACATTACAAAAATGTCTCCTATGCCGCCATTTTGTAAAATTTTTCGATCAAACTTTGTAGTTTTGTATTTTAGTATATAAGTAATAACTTCCCAAATCAGAGTGATTGTTTTCCCTTTCCTTCTATACAAAAAAATTCTTTAAAAATCGTGTTTATTTTACGCGTGTACAGTGGTGTTACCCCTTAAAGCAACTGACTAGCAAAAAAAATTATTGAAACTCATCATTTTCTCGAGCCTCGACTACCCCTAACCCCTTAAGGCTAACGTCTCTTCAACATCGGAATAACTTCAGGAAACATATTTGCTTTCATGCATTTATCTCGTCTTGGAGCAAAATACCTCTTGATTCATTTTGAAAAGTACCTTACATATTTTGTGCAAAGTCAATGCCCTTCTGCATTCGCTTCAACCTAAAAAATTGGGTATAAATCAGCGCTGTAAGGTGGGTAACCCATTAATTCGATCTTTTGAATACTCAAAAACTTTCTTGCGTGAGCCGATACGTGAGCGCTCGCTTTGTCTTGATGATAGATGATTAGTCTTTGTCGGTTGGTTTCACTTCATTCTCCGAAAAATTCTGACAAACAAATGGTTTTATACCACTCAGAACTCACTGTTTAAGTTTCTGTAGGGGTACAATTACGACAGCCGTTGGTCATTTGCTTTGAGGTGGTTCTTCCGCGAACAACTTTTGTTGGGTTAAGCTTGTCTTTACTTCGATTTTGTATTTTCGGCTCATATACATAGATATATGATTGGTCACCTTTTACGATGTCATAGTACCACCGGGACTGAATTTCTTTACCCCAATCGAGACGGGTTCTGTTTTTTTTTTTTTTGCTGTTTTTGGTGGGTGAGGCAGGGTTCAAAATGCGTTCGCTACAGCCGCCGTCGTCTACTACGTCGTGTGGTGTGGCCACTAAAACGATCCCTTCTCTCCTTCTGGGGAGGCACCCTTCCCAGAACTGCTTTCTATATTACTTTGGGAGGGCCCAGAACGGCATCCGTAAAAGACCAATTCTATTCACCAACGTCTGGGTTCACCATATTTGTAGCCAGCTTTCATGCTGTAGGCTCGTCTTCTTGTGTCTTTATCTGTGCGGCTTCGCTTTGTTGCACTGTGTCGAGGTCAATCTTTTTTTTGCGTTGTACGTTCTCGATGTATTTCTTTACCGCGTTTCAGCTATTCCCGCGATCGAGCATTTTGCTGAATATGTTGCTCGGTGCGATGTCGCCAATCTGCTCCCTCAGAGAATTTCTTTCCGCGAGCCATCTGTTACAACTAAAAAACGTGTGTTCAGCGTTATCGTTCGGTACTTCGTAGTATATGCACTTGGAATCGGCTACTTTGCCCATAGGGTATTGGTAACTCCGGAAGTATCCGTGGATTGAGAGGAACTGAGTTAAGAAGTGGTGCACTTCTCCGAAGATCCTTTGGACCCATTTGTCAATTGATGGAATAAGTTTCGCCGTCCATCTGCCACTCGGTTCTGTGTCTCATCGGCTTTGCCACCGCAGCATGGTTTGGCGTCTCCGTTCTGGGAAGCTAGTGATGACGTGTTTCTTCCTGGAGTCCCACGCATCCATTCATTCCCAGACCATGAGGTCGATGGGTATCTGACCGCCGATCACGAAAATTGCAGCGCTTGAGACAGTGCGGTAGGCTGAGGCAACTCTGAGCCTTCAGTGCTTTGCAGTTTAGCACAATTCCCCATACTTCGCTGCCGCACGGGAGAATCGCGCCTGTGGCCGCCATAATTAGCTTTCTTTTGCTCAGCGTTGGCCTACTGATGTTTGCCATTAATCTACTTAGCATACCCGTGACCTTTGCTGCTTTGGTAGCCGCATGCCGTATCTGGGCCTAGAAAGTAAGCCTGCAGTCAAGTTGAATACCTAAGTATTTTACTCCTTTTTGGGTCACTAAGGACGTGTCGCCTATTTGCATGCTGACCTCGAGTGGCATGTGACCTCGTGTCATAAGGATGACTTCGGTTTTATGTTTGGCGAGTTCCAGACCGTGGTGCTCAAGCTATATTTGCGTCCTTATCATGACTTGGTTCAGCTTCCTTCTAGCGTCCTCAGTGCCCGAGCTGGTATGACCGCCTCTATATCGTCCGCGTATCCTGCTAAATATTCTTCTGGCATTTCTATGCTCAATATCTCATCGTACCTCAGATTCCAGAGATCGGCACCGAGAATAGATCCTTGAGCTGCGCCAGACGTTATCGCTTTTGTTTTCTGATCATCTGGTGTGTCGTACAGCAGTTCGCGCTCACTCAGTTTGCTTTGGAGAATCCTTAGCAGATATGCAGGTATTCGAAACCTTTCTCGTAGTGCCTTTATAATGTATGTCCATCGTAGGCTGTTCGACACGGGTTCTCTTTTGGGAAATTGTCATATTATGCAAGTCTTCTGAATATATGCTAGTTCCATTAATCTCAAAGAAAGTTTTATCTCGGCATTTGTCACATAACGATTTTGCATTATAAATAGACACACAGCATCGGTCGTTTTTGGCATAATAATCGTTTTTGTATGACTTTCACGAAATTCATTTAGCAAACGTCGACGGTCACGTGTGCAGTCATTGTGCCAGCTAAGTGTGCGCATTGGCTAAGTGTAGTGTTTTAACAGCAAAAGTCGAAATAAATTGATCAATGCACTCTTGTCTCAATAATCTACACGAAAATCGTAGTATATAATTGCACGAAAATTTTCACGATTAAGTTCATCTCTGATGAATTTTTCAATTCACTGGAAAAAGAGCAAATAAAGTTCGTAAGAGAAAACGTAGAATGTAAGTTTATGCTAAAAAATACCAAACTTTTTGCGCAAATACCGGAATACAGCTCATCACAACGGCGCCAAATATAAACGGCAACCCTCGTATTTGTCACTAAGTGTCTCATTGATTCACTCTGTTTGGTGTCCAAAGTGGGACGAAATACTTTGGCATTTAACGTCTGCCGCTTAGAGATGCAAACAGAATAAGGAAAATAGCACACAAAACCGCTAATATAAAATTAAAGTCAGTCCCACCAAAAAAGTCACTCATACGCGTCGTTGAGCTGTCAAAATGTGCGTTTGTGTATGTGAGGCATAATGCACGCTTGCCATCATCATTTGCTGCGACAAATTCGGCTAATTTATGTTGCATGCACAGAATATGAACTAATAAGCGCATTTGGCGATGTTTAGCGTTTATTTTTATTTTATTTATTTATTTATTTATCTAAATTGCATGTGGCAGGCGCTGCGCTGCCGGTGCTTTGCAATTGTTGCATTGCGGTCGCGTGCAACATGCAGCCAAAAGTGAAAAACAACAAAAGCCACTAGAAATGCAGCAAAAGCCATAGCAAGTGTTGTGGTTGTTGTTGTTGTAACGCATTTAAGGTGTCGGGTGATTAATCCGTGGTGGCCACATCACGTCGCAGTGCAACTAAATGCTCGAGACACGCAATTAATTAATGAAATTCAATGTGCAAAATTAAGGAAAAATAAATTGTGGAAAAAGCACACGCACACGCATACTTATACACATTCACATACACATACACAAGTAATAATGAATTAAATGCGGTGAAAAATCAAAATTAAAAAAAGAATTCTCTAATGGCGTCTAGTCATAAATGCAATTTATTTTGTTAAATGTTTTAAGTGACTGCTTTGTTGTTGTTGTTGCACGCTCGTTGGACAACTATTCCTACAAAAGTGCGCCCATTTGAGTTGATTTTTTAGTTAGTTAATTAGTTCAGCCTTCTTCGCTTGGCTTAGTTCGACTTGGCTTGGCTTGACTTGGCTTCACTTGGTTGCAGATCGACTGCCTTAATATGCCAGTTAACTCGACTTGGCCCATTGATTGATTCCAATACATTGGTGGTCACTTGTTAAAATGCAATTCAGTGGTGTTATTTAGCTGTTTTTATATTCGCCTAGTCTGCGCAACACTCAGCACTCTCGACAGTTTAATTGCATTTAAGAAAAAAGTCACAACTCAAAGAAAAAATCCATTTTATTGTTTCGACTTTTTTTTCTCATTTTCAACAATTCATTGTATTTTGTATTATTTCATGCATCTAGCGTGACTCGAGTGTGCCATATGTAGCACCTTGTTTGGTGTGAACGCGTTGACGTGTACGCCAACGAACAATTAGTGCAACAAAATAATTAATGAAAGATTTTCAAGGCATCAAATGCTAAAGATGACTATATTTATGTAGGCGCATGCGCGTATAGGTGCATGAGTGTATGTACCGATGGGGGGTGATCAGTATTTGGCGTTTCAAAGTCACTGCTACAAATGGTAGCATAAACTTCATATTAGTTTGTATGTGTATGCATATTTGTGCGCACGCTTTGGAGATAGTTTTATTAAAACAAGGAATTCTTTCTTTTCCGGTGGCGCACATAGAAATCTGCATCTAGAAACAAACATGGTTTTTATTGCCGAGTGAGCTAAAACTTTTTAAAAATCTTTAAAAAATAGGGAACCACAGCAGACTTTGCATAATAGATCGCTTTTGAGCGCAGTGCGCAGTAGTCTAATAATAATAATAAAACACATAACTTACTTGAGTGCGATATAGAGATATATTGTATTTACCCAAATCTTCTGGATAATCGAATAGCTACGTACATATGTCTATTCGCGCACAGTTGATTCGAGTGAAAATTTAAAAAATTGATCGAGGTGAGGTGGCGCAAAATTAATCATTCAATTTTGTTTTTGATTAGTTTTTTTTTTATTAAATAACAAATAATAATTTTTGGAAAAGGAAATCTTTCTTTTGACTTTCACGAGCTCCATTGTTTGCCTGTTTGTATGCTGCAGATGTCTAATTCTGTGTAAAATATGGGCGACGTACGACGCCATGTGCAAAAGCTGTAAATCCTCCGATAGGGTGATTTATTTCCGGGCGATTAATTTAATGGTAAGTGTTTTAATATTTCAGTACCTTTTACTTCTATTTTATTTAATTAATGTAGGAAATATTTTTTAAATTTAAATTTTATTTTGTATTCTGTCTACACTTACAATTCAT